>NC_057806.1:556847292-557147292 GCF_018294505.1 Triticum aestivum
AGGTGCGTTAAAGCAGAATGATACAAGTAGTGCGATAAGCAGAAAGTAAGACTATTTGACATGTCCCCTCCAAGGGCAAGCTGAGGAATGGTATTTAAAGCAAGTATTTCACTCGTTATCGGAATCCACCTAGGAGTTCAGTGGTGTGACGTAGCTTTCTGCCTCCTTGGTTGCTGCATCATGTGTCCGGCAATCATACTGGCGGACAGGGTTTCCAGAGATTGAAATCCTGAAAGAGAGAAAAATAACAAAGCGGGAAGCCCCTAGTGCGGTAGTCATGCCCCCCTCCCCGCCTGTGCCCATGGTATTTTCAATGCGTAATTGTGTACGCGTGGCACAGATTTCATCGTTTGGCTGGTGCTGGGGCGGGGGCCGCATTGCTATGTGAGCTCGGAACGTGCCAGGCGGTCATGTTGCCGATTACTCCGGGCACGCTTAAAGGTGTCCGGGTCTTTAATCGCCGAACTGGTGGATTGCCTTAAGAGGCTACTTTGCGCTTCTGCTACGAGGGCCGCAGTGTGCTCCTCCGTACGGAGAGAGCGCTCTGTGTTTCCATTAACTGTGATGACCCCCCGAGGTCCTGGCATCTTGAGCTTGAGGTATGCATAATGCGGTACCGCATTGAATCTCGCAAATGCGGTTCGCCCGAGCAGTGCATGATAGCCACTGCGGAACAGGACTATATCAAAGATTAACTCCTCGCTTCGGAAGTTATCCGGGGATCCGAAGACCACTTCCAGTGTGAGTGAGCCTGTGCATTTGGGCCTCTACACCTGGTATGACGCCTTTGAAGGTCGTTTTTGTGGGTTTGATCCTTGAGGGGTCTATACCCATTTTGTGCACTATGTCCTGATAAAGCAGGTACAGGCTACTGCTGCCATCCATAAGGACTCGAGTGAGGTGAAATCCGTCAATGATTGGGTCTAGGACCAGTGCGGCGAATCCACCTTGACGAATACTAGTGGGATGGTCCCTGCGATCGAAGGTGATCGGACAAGAGGACCATGGGTTGAACTTTGGGGCGACTGGCTCCAACGCATATACGTCCCTCAGCACACGCTTCCGCTCCCTCTTGGGGACGTGGGTTGCGTATATCATGTTCACCGTCCGCACTTGTGGGGGGAACCTCTTCTGTCCTCCGGTGTTCGGCTGTCGGGGCTCCTCCTCGTCATCGCTATGTGACCCCTTGTCTTTGTTTTCGGCATTTAACTTGCCAGCCTGCTTGAACACCCAACAATCCCTGTTGGTGTGGTTGGCTGGCTTGTCGAGGGTGCCGTGTATTTGACATGAGCGATCGACTATATGGTCCAAACTGGACGGGCCTGGAGTGCTTCTTTTGAATGGATTTTGCCGATGACCGGGTTTAGATCCTTTGAATCCGGCATTGACTGTCGTATCCTCGGTATTGTCATTGTTGATGCGGCGCTTATGTTTGTTGTGACGTGACCTACCATTGCCGTCCTTGGTATCCGAAGTACCATGGTTCTTTGATATGTTATTGCTGCGAGCCAGCCAGCTGTCCTCTCCCGCACAAAAGCGGGTCATGAGTGTCGTGAGGGCTGTCATAGATTTTGGCTTTTCCTGGCCAAGGTGCCGGGTGAGCCACTCGTCGCGGATGTTGTGCTTAAAAGATGCTAGGGCCTCTACATCTGGACAGTAGATGATTTGATTTTTCTTTGTTAGGAACCGTGTCCAGAATTGCCTGGCTGATTCCTCTGGCTGCTGAATTATGTGGCTCAAGTCATCGGCATCTGGTGGGCGCACATAAGTGCCCTGGAAGTTGTCGAGGAATGCGGCTTCCAGATCTTCCCAACAGCCAATGGACTCTGCTGGCAAGCTGTTGAGCCAATGCCGAGCTGGTCCTTTGAGCTTGAGTGGGAGGTATTTGATGGCGTGTAGATCGTCACCGCGGGCCATGTGGATGTGTAGGAGGAAATCCTCGATCCATACCGCAGGATCTGTTATGTCGTCGTATGATTCGATATTTACGGGTTTGAAACCCTCTGGGATTTGGTGATCCATTACTTCGTCTATGAAGCATAGGGGGTGTGCGGCGCCTCTGTACTGGGCTATATCGCGACGTAGCTCAAATGAGTCTTGCCCGCTGTGTTCGGCCTGGCCAGATTTACTTTTACTGTACCCGGCGTGACGGTTATCGTCTCGCATAGTGGCGCGCCCTCGTGATCCATAGATTGATCTTGTGTGCTTTGCTTTGTCCTCCAATACGTCTCGCGGGTCTGGCATACTTCCCCATGCCCTGACATTTTTATTTGAGTGGCGTCGGAGTGCGGGCTGAGCTTTTGGCTGAAATGCCTCTCTGTCTCGGCCACGAGGTGACCGATCGGCCGTGTCATATGCTGGAGATGTAGGTTTTGGTGCTTCCTCCTCTAGTCGGGGTAGCAACCTGCACTTTGGGTAACTCTTGGAGGGACGTTTGAGTTTATATTCCTCGTCCGCAAGGACTTCAGTCCATCTGTCGGCTAGCAAATCTTGATCAGCTTGAAGCTGCTATTGCTTTTTCTTGAGGCTATTTGCCGTGGCTATAAGTTGGTGCTTGAAGCGCTCTTGTTCGACGGGATCCTCACGCACGACGAATTCGTCATCGTCGAGGCTTGCCTCGTCTTCGGAGGAAGGCATGTAATTATCATCCTCCGCCTCTCCATCTGCCGCTCTCTCGGGAGGGCTGGCTTCTCCATCCTCCTGCTCTAAATCTTGCTGGAGGGGATTGTTGTCGTCTTCGGCACTGCCGGAGTGCTATTATATCCTGTGCCGGTGTCACCGCTTTTGCTTTGGCGAGACTTAGAGCGGCGTCGCTGAAGTCGGCGCTTGGGTTGCTTCTTGGAGGGGTCATCCTTCGCTGTCTCGTCGCCATTGCCTTCTTGGGTGTGTCCACCATGTATATATCATATGATGAGGTGGCTGTCTAGTGCCCTGTGGGCAGTGGTTCCTCTTCGTCTCCTGCATCGTCGTCCATACCATCGATGTCTTCGGAGTCGAAGTCGAGCATGTCGGTTAAGTCGTCGACAGTGGCTCTAAGTGGGTGGTGGGTGGGCGGCGAATTTCTTCGTCATCCGCATCCCAATCCTGCCGGACATAGTTCGGCCAGGACTCTCCTGACAAGGAGAGAGACCTTAATGAGTTCAGTATGTCGCCGAAGGGCGAGTGCTGAAAAATATCTGCGGAGGTAAACTCCATGATCGACACCCAATCGGATTCGATAGGCACGGGCGCAGGCGGTTCGGAGTTCGTGGCCGGGGAGGAATCCAGTAGTTCGGCATCACGGCTCCCGTGAAGGGTAAGGTCGATACTCGGCTCTATCGCCGATGAGAGTGCATCCTCCGTGGCGGGGTCTATCCACCCGTTCATGGATGGCGCAACTGGCTCCGAATTGAGGGTCGGAGCGGTTGCAGGGGCGATCTCCTGGAGACTGTCCGATGGCAGAGTTAAATCATGCTCATCGTAACCGTGTGTCGCGCTAAGCAGGGGCTCGAATCCATCGATGATCAAGTCTCCGCGGATATCGGTCATGTAGTTTAAGCTTCCAAACCTGGCCTGGTGGCCAGGGGCGTAACTCTCGATCTGCTCTAGATGGCCAAGCAAGTCGGCCCGCAGTGCGAAGCCGCCGAATACAAAGATCTGTCCGGGGAGAAAAGTCTCACCCTGGACTGCATCGCTATCGATGATCGAAGGAGCCATCAAGCCTAACGGCGACGACACAGAGGAACTCTCAATGAAAGCACCGATGTCGGTATCAAAACCGACGGATCTCGGGTAGGGGTCCCGGACTGTGCGTCTAAGGCGGATGGTAACAGGAGGCAGGGGACACGATGTTTTACCCAGGTTTGGGCCCTCTTGATGGAGGTAAAACCCTATGTCCTGCTTGATTATTCTTGATAATATGAGTAGTACAAGAGTTGATCTACCACGAGATCGGAGAGGCTAAACCCTAGAAGCTAGCCTATGGTATGATTGTATGTTGTCCTACGGACTAAAACCCTCCGGTTTATATAGACACCGGAGTAGGCTAGGGTTACACAAGGTCGGTTACAAAGGAGGAGATATACATATCCGTATTTCCTAGCTTGCCTTCCATGCCAAGTAGAGTCCCATCCGGACACGGGACGAAGTCTTCAATCTTGTGTCTTCATAGTCCAACAGTCCGGCCAAAGGATATAGTCTGGCTGTCCGGAGACCCCCTAATCCAGGACTCCCTCGGGCCCCAAGATGGGATCTCTCGGGTACAGAAGGTTGCGGCGGTGGAATTAGGTTTTCGTGGTGCTCCTGGATGTTTGGGGGGTACGTGGATATATATAGGAGGAAGAAGTATGTCGGTGGAGCAACGGAGGGCCCATGAGGGTGGAGGGCGCGCCCCCCTACCTTGTGCCTTCCTCCGTTGTTTCTTAACGCATACTCCAAGTCTCCTGGATCATGTTCGTTGAGAAAATTACGTTCCCGAAGGTTTCATTCCATTTGGGCTCCGTTTGATATTCCTTTTCTTCGAAACCCTAAAATAGGCAAAACAACAGCAATTTGGGTTGGGCCTCCGATTAGTAGGTTAGTCCCAAAAATGATATAAAAGTGTAAAATAAAGCCCATTAATATCCAAAATAGATAATATAATAGCATGGAGCAATCAAAAACTATAGATACGTTGGAGACGTATCAAGCATCCCCAAGCTTAATTCCTGCTCGTCCTCGAGTAGGTAAATGATAAAAGAAGAATTTTTGATGTGGGATCCTTTCTAAGATATGTCTCAATGTAATTTTTCTTTATTGTGGCATGAATGTTCAGATCCGTAAGATTCAAGACAAAAGTTTAATATTGACATAAAAATAATAATACTTCAAGCATACTAACTACGCAATTATGTCTTCTCAAAATAACATGGCCAAAGAAAGTTATCCCTACAAAATC
Organism: Triticum aestivum; assembly: GCF_018294505.1. Classification (NCBI taxonomy): domain Eukaryota; kingdom Viridiplantae; phylum Streptophyta; class Magnoliopsida; order Poales; family Poaceae; genus Triticum; species Triticum aestivum. Next base: position 556,852,208 of record NC_057806.1, read on the forward strand.
ATATAGTCTGGCTATGCTCCATCTTCACCACACAAAATATTTAAATCATGCACAACCCCGATGACAAGCCAAGCAATTGTTTCATACTTTTGATGTTCTCAAACTTTTTCAATCTTCACGCAATACATGAGCGTGAGCCATGGATATAGCACTATATGGTGGATTAGAATGGTGGTTGCGGAGAAGACAAAAGAGGGGAAGATAGTCTCACATCAACTATGCGTATCAACTGGCTATGGAGATGCCCATTAATAGATATCAATGTGAGTGAGTAGGGATTGCCATGCAACGGATGCACTAGAGCTATAAGTGTATGAAAGCTCAACAAAAGAAACTAAGTGGGTGTGCATCCAACTTGCTTGCTCACGAAGACCTAGGGCAATTTGGGGAAGCCCGTCATTGGAATATACAAGCCAAGTTCTATAATGAAAAATCCCCACTAGTATATGAAAGTGATATCATAGGAGACACCCTATCATGAAGATCATGGTGCTACTTTGAAGCATAAGTGTGGAAAAAGGATAGTAGCATTTATGTTTTGCGGTCTCAGAAAGGGCTAGCGAGATACCATCTTGTTATATCATATTATGATTGTTTTGAGAAAGTGTTGTCATCCGAGATTTATTATTATTGCTCGCTAGTTGATTATGCCATTGATATGAGTAAACATGAGACCTAAATGTTATTGTAAATATGGTTAGTTCATAAACTTTGCTGAAAACTTGAATGGTGGCTTTACATATTTACAACAAGAAGAGCAAACAGAGTTTATAAAAGTTTTTCTTTATCACTTTCAGTTTATCAACTAAATTGCTTGAGGACAAGCAAAGGTTTAAGATTGGGGGAGTTGATACGTCTCCAACGTATCTACTTTTCCAAACACTCTTGCATTGTTTTGGACTAACTTGCATGATTTGAATGGAACCAACCCGGACTGACGCTGTTTTCAGCAAAATTGCCATGGTGTTATTTTTGTGCAGAAATAAAATTTCTTGGAATGACCTGAAAATCAACGGAGAATATTTTTTAAATATATAAAAAATACTGGCGAAAGAATCAAGGCCAAGGGCCCACACCCTGTCCACGAGGGTGGGGGCGCTCCTACCCCCCTGGGCGTGCCCCCTGCCTCGTGGGCCCCCTGGTGCTCCTCCGACCTCAACTCCAACTATATATATTCGTGTTCGGGGAGAAAAAAAATAGAGAGAAGGATTCATCATGTTTTACGCTACGGAGTCGCAGCCAAGCCCTAATCTCTCTCGGGAGGGCTGATCTGGAGTCCGTTTGGGGCTCCGGAGAGGGGAATCCGTCACCATCGTCATCATCAACCTTCCTCCATCACCAATTTCATGATGCTCACCGCCGTGCGTGAGTAATTCCAGCGTAGGCTTGCTGGACGGTGATGGGTTGGATGAGATTTATCATGTAATCGAGTTAGTTTTGTTAGGGTTTGATCCCTAGTATCCATTATGTTCTGAGATTGATGTTGCTATGACTTTGCAATGCTTAATGCTCGTCACTAGGGCCCGAGTGCCATGAGTTCAGATCTGAACCTATTATGTTTTCATGAATATATGTGAGTTCATGATCCTATCTTGCAAGTCTATAGTCACCTATTATGTGTTATGATCCGTTAACCCCAAAGTGACAATAATCGGGATACTTACCAGTGATGACCGTAGTTTGAGGAGTTCATGTATTCACTAAGTGTTAATGGTTTGGTCCGGTACTCTATTAAAAGGAGGCCTTAATATCCCTTAGTTTCCAATAGGACCCCGCTGTTGGTGTACGTAGTAATTTCAAAAAAAATCATATGCACACGCAAGATCATGGTGATGCATAGCAACGAGAGAGGAGAGTATCGTCCACGTACCCTCGTAGACCATAAGCGGAAGCGTTATGAGAACGCGGTTGATGTAGTCGTACGTATTCACGATCCGACCGATCCAAGTACCGAACGTATGGCACCTCCGAGTTTAGCACACGTTCAGCTCGATGACGTCCCACGAACTCCGATCCAGCAGAGCTTCACGGGAGAGTTCTGTCAGCACAACGGCGTGATGACGGTGATGATGTTGCTACCGACGCAGGGCTTCGCCTAAGCACCACTACGATATGATCGAGGTGTATTATGGTGGAGAGGGGCACCGCACACGGCTAAGGGATCAATGATCAACTTGTGTGTCTATGGGGTGCCCCCTGGCCACGTATATAAAGGAGTAGGGGAGGGCCTGCCCTCCTATGGCACGCCTTGGGGAGTCCTACTCCCACCGGCAGTAGGATCCCCCCCTTCCATGTAGTAGGAGTAGGAGAGAAGGAAAGGGAAAAAAGAAGGGAAGGAAGGAGGGGGCGCTGCCCCTCCCCCTAGTAAAATTCGGACTAGGAGGCTCCTCTCTCTCTTTCCCCTAAAGCCCAATAAGGCCCATATACTCCCCGGTGAATTCCCGTAACTCTCCGGTACTCAAAAATACCCGAATCACTCGGAACATTTCCGATGTCCGAATATAGTCATACAATATATCGATCTATATGTCTCGACCATTTTGAGACTCCTCGTCATGTCCCCGATCTCATCCGAGACTCTGAACTACCTTCGGTAGATCAAAACACATAAACTCATAATATCGATCGTCACCAAAAGTTAAGCGTGCGGACCCTACGAGTTCGAGAACTATGTAGACATGACCGAGACTCATCTCTGGTCAATAACCAATAGCGGAACCTGAATGCTCATATAGGTTCCTACATATTCGACGAAGATCTTTATCGGTCAAATCGCATAACAACATACGATGTTCCCTTTGTCATCGGTATGTTACTTGCCCGAGATTTGATTGTCGCTATCTCAATACCTAGTTCAATCTCGTTATCGGCAAGTCTCTTTACTCGTTCCGTAATGCATCATCCCGCAACTAACTCATTAGTTACATTGCTTGCAAGGCTTATAGTGATGTGCATTACCGAGAGGGCCTAGAGATACCTCTACGAAAATCGGAGTGACAAATCCTAATCTCGCTCTATGCCAACTCAACAAGTACCAATGGAGACACCTATAGAGTACCTTTATAATCACCAGTTATGTTGTGACGTTTGGTAGCACACAAAGTGTTCCTCCGGTATTCGGGAGTTTCATAATCTCATAGTCATAGAAATATGTATAGTTATGGAGAAAGCAATAGCAACAAACTAAACGATCATCGTGCTAAGCTAACGGATGGGTCAAGTCAATCACATCATTCTATAATGATGTGATCCCATTAATTAAATGACAACTCATGTCTATGGTTAGGAAACATAACCATCATTGATTCAACGAGCTAGTCAAGTAGAGGCAAACTAGTGACACTATGTCTGTCTATGTATTCACACATGTACTAAGTTTCCGATTAATACAATTCTAGCATGAATAATAAACATTTATCATGATATAAGGAAATAGATAATAACTTTATTATTGCCTCTAGGGCATATTTCCTTCAGTCTCCCACTTGCACTAGAGTCAATAATCTAGTTCAAATCGTCATGTGATTTAACACGAATAGTTCACATCTTTATGTGATTAGTTCACATCTCCATGTGACTAACACCCAAAAGGTTTACTAGAGTCGATAATCTAGTTCACATCTCTATGTGATTAATACCCAAAGAGTGATCGTGTTTTGCTTGTGAGAGAAATTTAGTCAACGGGTCTGCCACATTCAGAGCCGTATGTAATTTGCAAATTTTCTGTGTCTACAATGCTTTGCACGGAGCTACTCTAGCTAATTGCTCCCACTTTCAATATGTATCTAGATTGAGACTTAGAGTCATCCAGATCAGTGTCAAAGCTTGCATCGACGTAACTCTTTACGACGAACTCTTTTATCACTTCCATAACCGAGAAATATTTCCTTAGTCTTATCATAACGTTGATTCTTCAATTGTGGGTTATCAAAATCAACAGCAGGTTCAATTTTTATATCATTATTATTACTAGGTTGAGCATCATCATGAACATTATCATTAACATTATCACTAGTTTCAGGTTCATTACCAGATTGTGTTTCAGCATCAGAAATAGAAATATCATTTGGATTCTCGGGTGTATCAATAACAGGTTCACTAGAAGCATGCAAAGTCCGATCATTTTTCTTTTTCTTACTTTTAGAAGGACTAGGTGCATCTATATTATTTCTTTGAGAATCTTGCTCAATTCTCTTAGGGTGGCCTTCGGGATACAGAGGTTCCTGAGTCATTCTACCAGTTCTAGTAGCCACTCTAACAGCATAATCATTATTCTAACTATTCAATTCATTGAACAAATCATTTTGAGCTTTAAGTACTTGTTCTACTTAAGTGGTAACCATAGAAGCATGTTTACTAATAAGTTTAAGTTCACCTTTAACATTAGCCATATAATCACCCAAGTGTCCAAGCATATTTGAATTGTATTTCAATTGTCTACCAAAATAAGCATTCAAGTCTTCTTGCTTAACCATAAATTTATCAAACTCATCTAAGCATGGGCTAGCAAACTTAGTAAATGGGATTTCTGCTTTATCATATCTATAGAGAGAATTTACCTTTACTACATGTGTCGGGTTATCAAGACCATGAGTTTCTTCAATAGGTAATGGATTAAGATCATATGTTTCTTCAACAGGCGGTAAATTAAGACTGTGTATTTCTTCAATAGGACGTAAATTCTTAACATGTTCAGCTTTAATACCTTTTTCTTTCATAGATTTCTTTGCCTCTTGCATATCTTCAAGACTGAGAAATAGAACACCTCTTTTCTTCGGAGTTGGTTTAGGAATAGGCTCAGGAAGTGGCTAGTTATTTTCATTTGTCAACATATTATTCAATAGAATTTCAGCTTCATCCAGTGTTCTTTCCCTGAAAACAGAACTAGCACAACTATCCAGGTAATCTCTGGAAGGATCGGTTAGTCCATTATAAAAGATATCAAGTATTTCATTTTTCTTAAGAGGATGATCAGGCAAAGCATTAAGTAACTTGACAAGCCTCCCCCAAGCTTGTGGGAGACTCTCTTCTTCAATTTGCACAAAATTATATATATATATATATATATATATATCCCTTAAGGCAGCTTGTTTCTTATGAGCAGGGAAATATTTAGCAGAGAAGTAATAAATCATATCCTGGGGACTACGCACACAACCAAGATCAAGAGAATTAAACCATATCTTAGCATCACCCTTTAATGAGAACAGAAATATTTTAAGGATATAAAAGTAACGAGTTCTCTCATCATTTGTGAACAGGGTGGATATATCATTTAATTTAGTAAGATGTGCCACAACAGTTTCAGATTCATAGCCATGAAAAGGATCAGATTCAACCAAAGTAATTATATCAGGATCAACAGAGAATTCATAATCCTTATCAGTAACACAGATAGGTGAAGTAGCAAAAGCAGGGTCAGGTTTCATTCTAGCATTAAGAGATTGCTGCTTCCATTTAGCTAATAACCTCTGAAGTTCGTATCTATCTTTGCAAGCTAAAAATAGCTAAAGCAGCTTCTTTTTCAAAAACATAACCCTCAGGAATAACATGTGATTCATATTCATTAGAGGGAGAGTCTTCATCATCACTTTCATCAATATTATCACATTCAATATTTTCATTCTCTCTAACCCTAGCAAGTTGTTCATCAAGAAATTCACCAAGTGGCACAGTAGTATCAAGCATAGAAGTAGTTTCATCATAAGTATCATGCATAGCAGAAGTGGCATCATCAATAACATGCGACATATCAGAACGAATAGCAGAGGCAGGTTTAGGTGTCGCAAGCTTACTCAAAACAGAAGGTGAATCAAGTGCAGAGCTAGATGGCAGTTCCTTACCTTCCCTCGTAGTTGAGGGATAAATCTTGGTTTTTGGATATCTCAAGTTCTTCATAATGATAAGCAGATATAAATCCCAAGTGACTCAAATAATAGAGCTATGCTCCTCGGCAACGGCGCCAGAAAATAGTCTTGATAACCCACAAGTATAGGGGATCGCAACAGTTTTCGAGGGTAGAGTATTCAACCCAAATTTATTGATTCAACACAAGGGGAGCCAAAGAATATTCTCAAGTATTAGTAGCTGAGTTGTCAATTCAACCACACCTGGAAACTTAATATCTGCAGCAAAGTGTTTAGTAGCAAAGTAATATGATAATAGTGGTAACGGTAGCGAAGGGTAATGATAGCAAAAGTAATGTTTTTGGTATTTTGTAGTGATGATAGCAATAGCAACGGAAAAGTAAATAAACGAAGAACAATATATGGAAAGCTCGTAGGCAATGGATCGGTGATAGAGAATTATGCCGGATGTGGTTCATCATGTAACAGTCATAACATAGGGTGACACAGAACTAGCTCCAATTCATCAATGTAATGTAGGCATGTATTCCGAATATAGTCATATGTTCTTATGGAAAAGAACTTGCATGACATCTTTTGTCCTACCCTCCTGTGGCAGCGGGGTCCTAGTGGAAACTAAGGGATATTAAGGCCTCCTTTTAATAGAGTACCGGACCAAAGCATTAACACATAGTGAATACATGAACTCCTCAAACTACGGTCATCATCGGTAAGTATCCTGATTATTCTCACTTCGGGGTTAACGGATCATAACACATAATAGGTGACTATAGACTTGCAAGATAGGATCAAGAACTCTCATATATTGATGAAAACATAATAGGTTCAGATCTGAAATCATGGCACTCGGGCCCTAGTGACAAGCATTAAGCATAGCAAAGCCATAGAAACCTCAATCTCAGAACATAGTGGATACTAGGGATCAAACCCTAACAAAACTAACTCAATTACATGATAAATCTCATCCAACCCATCACCGTCCAGCAAGCCTACGATGGAATTACTCACGCACGGCGGAGAGCATCATGAAATTGGTGATGGAGGACGGTTGATGATGACGATGGCGACGGATTCCCCTCTCCAGAGCCCCGAACGGACTCCAAATCAGCCCTCCCGAGAGGTTTTAGGGCTTGGCGGCGGCTCCATATCGTAAAACGCAATTAATCCTTCTCTCTGATTTTTTTCCTCTCCGAAACCAAATATATAGAGTTAGAGTTGAGGTCAGAGGAGCTCCAGGGGGCCACGAGGTAGGGGGCGCACCCTAGAGGGGCAGGCGCGCCCCCCACCCTCATGGATAGGTGGTGGGCCCCCTGGTCTTCATCTTTTGCAAGGACTTTTTATTATTTCCAAATAGACATTCCGTGAAGTTTCAAGTCATTCCGAGAACTTTTGTTTCTGCACATATATTACACCATGGCAATTCTGCTGAAAACAGCGTCAGTCCGGGTTAGTTCCATTCAAATCATGCAAGTTAGAGTCCAAAACAAGGGCAAAAGTGTTTGGAAAAGTAGATACAACGGAGACGTATCAGTTATCAAGACTATTTTCTAGCACTGTTTGCTGGGATGCATAGCTCTATTCTTTGAGTCACTTGGGATTTATATTTGTTGATCACTATGAAGAACTTGAAATATAAAAGAACCAAGATTTTTCCCTCAACTATGAGGGGAGGTAAGGAACTGCTATCTAGCTCTGCACTTGATTCACCTTCTGTTTTGAGTAAACTTGCGACACCTACTCCAGCTATTCATTTTGATATGTTGCATTTTATTGATGATGCCACTTCTGCTTTGCATGATACTTATGATGAAACTACTTCTATGCTTGATAATACTATGTCACTAGGTGAATTTCTTGATGAACAACTTGCTAGGGCTAGAGAGAATGAAATTATTGAAACTAATAATATTGATGAAAGTGATGATGAAGATTCTCCCCCTAGATATGAATTGCATGTTGTTCCTGAGGGTTATGTTATGGATGAAGAAACTACTAGAGACTTTTTAGCTTGCAATGATAGATCCGATCTTAAGAAATTATTAGCTAAGCTTGAAGAAAAATCTTTGAATGCTAGAATGAAATGTGACCCTGCTTTTGCTACTTCACCTATCTTTATTTCCGATAAAGATTATGATTTCTCTGTCGACCTTGAGTTAATTACTTTGGTTCAATCTAATCCTTTTTATGGCTATGAATCTGAAACTGTTGTGGCACATCTTACTAAATTAAATGATATAGCCACCCTGTTCACTAATGATGAGAAAACTCGCTATTACATTATCCTTAAGTTGTTTCCGTTCTGATTAAAGGGTGATGCTAAAACATGGTTTGATTCTCTTGATCCTGGTTGTGTGCGTAGTCCCCAGGATATGATTTATTACTTCTCTGCTAAATATTTTCCCGCTCATAAGAAACAAGATGCCTTAAGGTAAATATATAATTTTGTGCAAATTGAAGAAGAGAGTCTCCCACAAGCTTGGGGGAGGCTTCTCCAATTACTTAATACTTTGCCGGATTATCGTCTCAAGAAAAATGAAATACTTGATATCTTTTATAATGGACAAACTGATGCTTCCAGCGACCACCTGGATAGTTGTGTTGGTTGTGTTTTTAGGGAAAGAACTGTTGATCAAGATGAATTGCTATTGAATAATATGTTGAGTAATGAAAATGATTGGACACTCCCTGAACCAACTCTTAAGCCAACTCCTAAGAAAAGGGGTATTCTATTCTTAGTCCTAAAGATATGCAAGAGGCAAAGAAATCTATGAAAGAAAAAGGTATTAAAGCTGAAGATGTTAAGAATTTACCACCTATTGAAGAAATACATGGTCTTGATAACCCGACACAGGTAGTAAAGGTAAATTTTCTCTATAGATTTGATGAAGGTGATATTCTTCATTATAAGTCTTCTAGCCAATTCTTAGATGAGTTTGATAATTTTATTGTTAAACAAGAAAACTTCAATGCTTATGTTGGTAGACAATTGAACCGCAATGCTGATATGCTTGAATACTTGAGTGATTATATGTCAAGAGTTAAAGGTGAACTTAAACTTATTAGTAAACATGCTTCTATGGTTACCACTCAAGTAGAACAAGTACTCAAAGCTCAGAATGATTTGCTCAATGAATTAAATAATAAGAAAAATGATAATGTTGTTAGAGTTATGACTAGAGGGGGTAAAATGACTCAGGAACCTTTGTATCCTAAGGGCCACCCAAAGAGAAATGAGCAAGATTCTCAGAGAACTAATATTGATGCACCTAGTTCTTCTAAGAAGAAGAAAAAGAAAAATGATAGGACTTTGCCCGTTTCTAGTGAACCTGTTGTAGACACACCTGAGAATCCCAATGATATTTCTATTTCTGATGCTGAAACACAATCTGGTAATGAACATGAACCTAGTGATAGTGTTAATGATGATGTTCATGTTCATGTTGATGCTCAACCTAGTAATGATAATGATGTAGAGATTGAACCTACTGTTGATCTTGATAACCCACAATCAAAGAATCGATGTTATGATAAGAGAGACTTTGTTGCTAGAAAGCACGGTAAAGAAAGAGAACCATGGGTTCAGAAACCCATGCCTTTTCCTCCTAAACCATCCAAGAAAAAGGATGATGAGGATTTTGAGCGCTTTGTTGAAATGATTAGGCCTATCTTTTTGCATATGCGTTAGACTGATATGCTTAAAATGAATCCTTATGCTAAGTATATGAAAGATAATGTTACTAATAAAAGAAGGATACTCCTACCTCTTGAGCACTGCGTTGGTTTTCCCTTGAAGAGGAAAGGGTGATGCAGCAAACTAGCGTAAGTATATCCCCTCAGTTTTTGAGAACCAAGGTATCAATCCAGTAGGAGACTATACGCAAGTCCCTCGTACCTACACAAACAAATAAGAACCTCGCAACTAACACGATAAAGGGGTTGTCAATCCCTTCACGGTCACTTACAAGAGTAAGATCTGATAGAGATAATAATGATAAGATAAATATTTTTGGTATTTTTATGACATAGATTGAAATTAAAGATTGCAAAATAAACGGTGCCAGAAATAACTTGTTGACGGGAGACTAATATAATGGAGAATAGACCCCGGGGCCATAGGTTTCACTAGTGGCTTCCCTCAAGATAGCATAAGTATTACGGTGGGTGAACAAATTACTGTCGAGCAATTGATAGAAAAGTGAATAATTATGAGAATATCTAGGCATGATCATGTATATAGGCATCACGTCCGTGACAAGTAGACCGACTCCTGCCTGCATCTACTACTATTACTCCACACATCGACCGCTATCCAGCATGCATCTACAATATTAAGTTCATAAGAACAGAGTAACGCATTAGGTAAGATGACATGATGTAGAGGGATAAACTCAAGCAATATTATATAAACCCCATCTTTTTATCCTCGATGGCAACAATACAATACGTGTCGTTTCCCTTTCTGTCACTGGGATCGAGCACCGCAAGATTGAACCCAAAGCTAAGCACTTCTCCCATTGCAAGAAAGATCAATCTAGTAGGCCAAACCAAACTGATAATTCGAAGAGACTTGCAAAGATAACCAATCATACATAAAAGATTTCAGAGAAGAATCAAATATTGTTCATAGATAGACTTGATCATAAACCCACAATTCATCGGATCTAGACAAACACGCCGCAAAAAGAGTTACATCAAATAGATCTCCAAGAAGATCGAGGAGAACTTTGTATTGAGATCCAAAGAGAGAGAAGAAGCCATCTACCTAATAACTATGGACCGAAGGTCCAAAGTAAACTACTCACACATCATAGGAGGGGCCATGGAGTTGATGTAGAGGCCCTCCGTGATCGATGCCCCCTCCGGCGGAGCTCCAGAAAAGGCCCCAAGGTGGGATCTCTTGGGTACAGAAGGTTGCGGCGGTGGAAATAGGGTTTCATGGTGCTCCTAGATATTTTCGGGGTTTCATGGCGGCGGAGGAAGAAGTAGGTCGGTGGAGCCACAAGGGGCCCACGAGGGGGGAGGGCGCGCCCCCCTACCTTGTGGCCACCTTGTTGGTTGCTTGACGTCTACTCCAAGTCCTCTCGATCACGTTTGTTCCAAAAATAACTCTCCCGAAGGTTTCATTCCGTTTGGATTCCGTTTGATATTCCTTTTCCGCGAAACACTGAAATAGGCACAAAAACATCAATTTGCACTCGGCCTTGGGTTAGTAGGTTAGTCCCAAAAATAATATAAAAGTGTAAAATAAAGCCCATTAACATCCAAAACAGATAATATAATAGCATGGAACAATCAAAAATTATAGATATGTTGGAGACGTATCAAGCATCCCCAAGCTTAATTCCTGCTCGTCCTCGAGTAGGTAAATGATAAAAATGGAATTTTTGATCTGGAATGCTACCTAGCATAATTCTCAATGTAATTCTCTTTATTGTGGCATGAATATTCAGATCCGAAAAATTCAAGACAAAAGTTTAATATTGACATAAAATAACAATACTTCAAGCATACTAACTAAGAAATTATGTCTTCTCAAAATAACATGGCAAAAGAATGTTCATCCCTACAAAATCATATAGTTTGGTCATGCTCCATTTTTGTCACACAAGAATGCTCTCATCATGCACAACCCCGATGACAAGCCAAGCAATTGTTTCACACTTTAGTAATCTCAAACTTTTTTCAACTTTCACACAATTCATGAGTGTGAGCCATGGATATAGCACTATGGGTGGAATAGAATATGATGATGGGGGTTATGTGGAGAAGTCAAAAAAAGGAGAAAGTCTCACATCGACGCGGCTAATCAATGGGCTAGGGAGATGCCCATCATTGATGTCAATGCAAGTAGTAGGGATTGCCATGCAACGGATGCACTAGAGCTATAAATGTATGAAAGCTCAACAAAAGAAACTAAGTGGGTTTGCATCCAACTTGCTTGCTCACGAAGACCTAGGGCATTTGAGGAAGCCCATTGTTGGAATATACAAGCCAAGTTCTATAATGAAAAATTCCCACTAGTAAATGAAAGTGACAAAACAAGAGACTCTCTATCATAAAGATCATGGTGCTACTTTGAAGCACAAGTGTGGAAAAAGGATAGTAGCATTGCCCCCTTTTCTTTTTCTTTTTTTCTTTTTTTTCTTTTTTTTGGGCCTTCCTTTTTTGGCCTTTCTTTTCTTTTTTTATTTGGGACAATGCTCTATTAATGATGATCATCACACGTCTATTTATTTACAACTCGATACTAGAACAAAGTATGACTCTATATGAATGACTCCGGCGGTGTACCGGGAAGGGCAATGAATCAAGAGTGACATGTATGATAAATTATGCATGGTGCATTTGCCACAAATACAATGTCAACTACATGATCATGCAAGGCAATATGACAATGATGATGTGTGTCATGATAAATGGAACGATGGAAAGTTGCATGGCAATATATCTCGAAATGGCTATGAAAATTCCATAATAGGTAGGTATGGTGGCTGTTTTGAGGAAGATATAAGGAGGTTTATGTGTGACAGAGTGTATCATATCACGGGGTTTGGATGCACCGACGAAGTTTTGACCAACTCTCAAGGTGATAAATGGCAATGCATGGTACCGAAGAGGCTAGCAATGATGGAAGGGTGAGAGTGCGTATAATCCATGGAATCAACATTAGTCATAAAGAACTCACATACTTATTGAAAAAATCTACAAGTCATCAAAAACCAAGCATTACGCGCATGATCCTAGGGGGATAGATTGGTAGGAAAGACCATCGCTCGTCCCCGACGGCCACTCATAAGGAAGACAATCAAATAACACCTCATGTTTCAAATTTGTTACACAGCGGTCACCATACGTGCATGCTACGGGACTTGCAAACTTCAACACAAGTATTTCTCAAATACACAACTACTCAACTAGCACACTCTAATATTACCACCTTTATATCTCAAAACAATTATCAAGTATCAAACTTCTCCTAGTACTCAATGCACTTTTTATGAAAGTTTTTATTATACCGATCTTGGATGCCTATCATATTAGGACTAAATTCACAACCAAACCAAATTACCATGCTGTTCTAAAGGACTCTCAAAATAATATAAGTGAAGCATGAGATATCAATAATTTCTATAAAATAAAACCACCACCGTGCTCTAAAAGGTATAAGTGAAGCACTAGAGCAAAATTATCTAGCTCAAAAGATATAAGTGAAGCACAAAGAGTATTCTAATAAATTCTGATTCATGTGTGTCTCTCCCAAAAGGTGTGTACCGTAAGGATGATTGTGGTAAACTAAAAATAAAAGACTCAAATCATACAAGATGCTCCAAGCAAAACACATATCCTGTGGTGAATAAAAATATAGCCTCAAGTAAAGTTACCGATAGAAGAAGACGAAAGAGGGGATGCCTTCCGGGGCATCCCCAAGCTTAGGCTTTCGGTTGTCCTTGAATTTTACGTTGGGGTGCCTTGGGCATCCCCAAGCTTAGTCTCTTGCCACTCCTTGTTCCATAATCCATCAAATCTTTACCCAAAACTTGAAAACTTCACAACACAAAACTTAAACAGAAAATCTCATGAGCTCCGTTAGTAAAATAAAACAAACCACCACTTAAGGTACTATAATTAACTCATTCTTTATTTATATTGGTGTTAAACCTACTTTATTCCAACTTCTCTATGGTTCATACACTCAAATACTAGCCATAGATTCATCAAAATATGCAAACAACACACGAAAAACAGAATCTGTCAAAAACAGAACAGTCTGTAGTAATCTGTAGGTTTCCAATACTTCTGGAATTCCAAAAATTATAAAATAAATTTCTGGACATGAGGAATTTATCTATTAATCATCTGCAAAAATAATTAACTAAATAGCACTCTCCAGTAAAAAATGGAAGCAAATCTCGTGAGCGCTAAAGTTTCTGTTTTTACAGCAAGATCGCAAAGACCTTCCCCAAGTCTTCCGAAAGGTTCTACTTGGCACAAACACTAATTAAAAGCATAAAACCAAATCTAAACATAGGCTAGATGAATTATTTATTACTAAACAGAACCAAAAAGCAAGAAACAAAAATAAAATTGGGTTGCCTCCCAACAAGCGCTATCGTTTAACGCCCCTAGCTAGGCATAAAAGCAAGGATAGATCTAGGTATTGCCATCTTTTGTATGCAATCCATAAGTGGCTCTCATAATAGATTCATAAGGTAATTTAATTTTATTTCTAGGAAAGTTTTCCATGCCATTCCTTAACGGAAATTGGAATCTAATATTCCCTTCCTTCATATCAATAATTGCACCAATCGTTCTAAGGAAAGGTCTACCAAGAATAATAAGACATGTAGGATTGCAATCAATGTCAAGAACAATGAAATCCACGGGCACATAATTCCTAGTTGCAACAATAATAACATCATTAATTCTTCCCATAGGTTTCTTAATAGTGGATTCCGCAAGATGCAAATTTAAAGAACAATCATCAAATTCACAGAAACCTAGCAAATCACACAAGGTTTCCGGAATCATGGAAACGCTAGCACCCAAATCACATAAAGTATAGTATTCATGATCTTTAATTTCAATTTTAATAGTAGGTTCCTACTCATCATAAATTTTTCTTCATAAGATTGCATTAAAGCATCAACGATATCTTTAGTAAAAGCTTTATTTTGACTATAAGCATGCGGAGAATTTAGCACGGATTGCAACAAGGAAATACAATCTATTAAAGAACAATTATCATAATTAAATTCATTGAAATCCAAGATAGTGGGTTCATTCCTATGTAAAGTTTTGACCTCTCCCATCCCACTTTTATCAATTTTTGCCTCAAGATCTAAAAACTCCGAATCATTGGGAAGCCTTCTAACTAAAGTTGACTCATCTCCAGTCCCATTATCAAGATTCATATTGCAAAACAAAGATTTAATAGGAGACACATCAATAACTTTTAGATCTCATCCTTATTATTATTTAACTCTTCCGGTTTAGCGGCCATCTTATTAACTAAGGTGGCCTACTTATCCGAAATTTGGGCAATTAATTTTTCAAGATGAGCAAACTGAGATTTCAAACCGTAAAATTCCTTAGAAATATCATCGAGCTCTATATTCATGTAACCTATAAAACCTTTTTGCTCTTTAAGCTCATTTCTAAAGAAATTATTATGCTCAAATTATAAGGACATAAAACTTCTAACGTTGTTTTCGATTTCTTCCAACCTTCTAAGGTGAGGATCCAACATATTTTGGTAAAGCCATCACGGCAAACAACCCAACGCACAAGCACACAAGAGGCAAAAAGAAAATAGACGAACTAGAAAAGAGAAGGGGAACGGAAAAAGAGGATGAATAAAATGGCAAGGGTGAAGTGGGGGAGAGGAAAACGAGAGGCAAATGGCACATAATGTAATGCAAGGGATAAGAGTTTGTGATGGGTACTTGGTATGTCTTGACTTGTGCGTAGATCTCCCCGGCAACGGTGACAGAAATCCTTCTTGCTACCTCTTGAGCACTGTGTTGGTTTTCCCTTGAAGAGGAAAGGGTGATGCAGCAAAGTAGAGTAAGTATTTCCATTAGTTTTTGAGAACCAAGGTATCAATCTAGTAGGAGACTACACGCAAGTCCCTCGTACCTACACAAACAAATAAGAACATCACAACCAACGCGATAAAAGGGGTTGTCAATCCCTTCACGGTCACTTACGAGAGTGAGATCTGATAGAGATAATAATGATAAGATAAATATTTTTGGTATTTTTATGATATAGATTGAAAGTAAAGATTTCAAAATAAACGGTGCCAGAAATAACTTGTTGATGGGAGATTAATATAATGGAGAATAGACTCGGGGGCCATAGGTTTCACTAGTGGCTTCTCTCAAGATAGCATAAGTATTACGATGGGTGAACAAATTACTGTCGAGCAATTGATAGAAAAGAGAATAATTATGAGAATATCTAGGCATGATCATGTATATAGGCATCACATCCGTGACAAGTAGACTGAATCTTGCCTGCATCTACTACTATTACTCCATACATCGACCGCTATCCAGCATGCATCTAGAGTATTAAGTTCATAAGAACAGAGTAACACATTAGGTGAGATGACATGATGTAGATGGATAAACTCAAGCAATATGATATAAACCCCATGTTTTTATCCTCGATGGCAACAATACAATACGTGTCATTTCCCTTTCTGTCACTGGGATCGAGCACCGCGAGATTGAACCCAAAGCTAAGCACTTCTCCCATTGCAAGAAAGATCAATCTAGTAGGCCAAACCAAACTGATAATTCAAAGAGACTTGTGCTACCTCTTGAGCACTGCGTTGGTTTTCTCTTGAAGAGGAAAGGGTGATGCAGTAAAGTAGCGTAAGTATTTCCCTCAGTTTTTGAGAACCAAGGTATCAATCCAGTAGGAGATCACGCTCAAGTCCCACGCACCTACACAAATAAATAAGAACCTCGCAACCAACGCGATAAAGGGGTTGTCAATCCCTTCACGGTCACTTACGAGAGTGAGATTTGATAGATATGATAAGATAATATTTTTGGTATTTTTATGATAAAGAGAAATAAAAGATGCAAAGTAAAATAAATGGCAATAGAAATAACTAAGTATTGGAAGATTAATATGATAGAAGATAGACCTGGGGGCCATAGGTTTCACTAGTGGCTTCTCTCAAGAGCATAAGTATTACGGTGGGTAAACAAATTACTGTCGAGCAATTGATAGAATTGAGCATAGTTATGAGAATATCTAGGTATGATCATGTATATAGGCATCACGTCCGGGACAAGTAGACCAAAACGATTCTGCATCTACTACTATTACTCCACACATCGACCGCTATCCAGCATGCATCTAGAGTATTAAGTTCAAGAGAACAGAGTAATGCTTTAAGTAAGATGACATGATGTAGAGGGATAAACTCATGCAATATGATATAAAACCCATCTTTTTATCCTCGATGGCAACAATACAATACGTATCGGTTCCCTTTTTGTCATTGGGATCGAACACCGCAAGATTGAACCCTAAGCTAAGCACTTCTCCCATTGCAAGAAAGATCAGTCTAGTAGGCCAAACCAAACTGATAATTCGAAGAGACTTGCAAAGATAAACCAATCATATATAAAAGAATTTAGAGGAGAATCAAATATTGTTCATAGCTAATCTGGATCATAAACCCACAATTCATCGGATCTCGACAAACACACCGCAAAAGAAGATTACATCGAATAGATCTCCAAGAAGATCGAGGAGAACTTTATATTGAGATCCAAAGAGAGAGAAGAAGCCATCTAGCTAATAACTATGGACCCGTAGGTCTGAAGTAAACTACTCACACATCATCGAAGAGGCCATGGAGTTGATGTAGAGGCCCTCCGTGATCGATGCCCCTCCGGTGGAGCTCCGGAAAAGGCCCCGTCGGTGTCAAAACCGGAGGATCTCGGGTAGGGGGTCCCGAACTGTGCGTCTAAGGTGGATGGTAACGGGAGGCAGGGGACACGATGTTTTACCCAGTTTCGGGCCCTCTTGATGGAGGTAAAACCCTACGTCCTGCTTGATTATTCTTGATAATATGAGTAGTACAAGAGTTGATCTACCACGAGATCGGAGAGGCTAAACCCTAGAAGCTAGCCTATGGTATGATTGTATGTTGTCCTATGGACTAAAACCCTCCGGTTTATATAGACACCGGAGGGGGCTAGGGTTACACAAGGTCGGTTACAAAGGAGGAGATATACATATCCGTATTGCCTAGCTTGCCTTCCACGCCAAGTAGAGTCCCATCCGGACACAGGACGAAGTCTTCAATCTTGTGTCTTCATAGTCCAACAGTCCGGCCAAAGGATATAGTCCGGCTGTCCGGAGACTCCCTAATCCAGGACTCCCTCAGTAGCCCCTGAACCAGGCTTCAATGACGATGAGTCCGGCGCGCAGTGTTGTCTTCGACATTGCAAGGCGGGTTCCTCCTCCGAATACACCACAGAAGAGTTTGAATACAAGGATAGTGTCCGACCCTGCAAAATAAGTTCCACATGCCACTGTAGAGAGAATAATATTTCCACAAATCTAATCTGCTGACACGTTTTGGCAGCATGACATCATGTCATGGCCCGGTAATTATTAGAACCGTTTTTCTTTAACCAGCCCCGCACATAACCCGAGGCGGTTTCTCAACACGTCTTGTCAAAGTAGAGATCGTGTTCCCCTTATTATGGGATTCTCATCAATACGGACGTGGGTAACCCAACCGCGCCATCAATTACGGTGCTTGTGGGATAAGCGAGTTTTACCAGGCTAGTGGGGGTGCATTGTTTAGTCCGCCCTTATAAAGGGATAAGATCTCACATGTTTTCTTCCCACGCCTTCTTCCTCCTTGCTCATCCATTCTCGCGCACTCGAGCTCCAACGCCCAAGTCCACATCCTTCTCCTCAACTCAAAACATGTCCGGAGCGGGAGGCTAGTGGATGGCCTCCTCCGTCACGGAGGGACACATCAAAAAGCTACGTGGAGCCGGATACTTAGCCGCGGATATCGCGCACCGGCTGCCAGCCGCGGGGCAGGTCATCCCTACCCCAGAACCTCACGAGAGGGTGATCTTCCTCCCCCATTTCATCCGCGGACTAGGGTTTCCCCTCCATCCATTTGTCCGCGGCCTCATGTTTTATTATGGGATGGACTTTCATGATCTGACCCCGAACTTCATCCTCAACATCTCGGCATTCATCTTCGTGTGCGAGACCTTCCTCCGCATCCGGCCCCACTTCGGCCTGTGGCTGAAGACCTTCAATATCAAGCCGAAGGTGGTGGGCGGCCAACAAGCGGAAAGCGGCGGAGCCATGGTGGGCAAGATGCCCAACATCATATGGCTCGAGGGCTCCTTCGTGCAGACCATAAAGGGGTGGCAATCGGGGTGGTTCTACATTACCGAGCCGCGTGACACCAACTGGGTGGCGACCCCTGAGTTTTGATCCGGAATGCCCACGCGGCTCACTTCCTGGAAGGAGAAGGGCCTATCCTGGGGTTCAGCGGTGGAGCTGGACGGACTGCAGAAGTGTATCCGGAACATGACAAGCAAGAAACTTAAGCTTGTCAACATAGTCCAGGTCATGCTCTCCCACCGGATCCTCCCGTGTCAACAACGGGACTTCAACTTATGGGAGTTCGACCCGGCCCAGCACCAGACTCTGAGCGAGCTCTTCGACACGATGCATAAAGACGTCTAGAGGGTGTTGTTCAAGGGCATCGAGGTCCCTCCTTCTCTTACCAAGGACCGTGGGCTAAGCGCGAAGCACCATGCAAATCCGGTAAGTTCTGTACATCTGGCAGGGTATGTATTTCCCATAGCTTAACCATGTGCGGGGTCTGAGCTCCCATGCCTTTGACAGGACTGGGTGAAGACATCGGAGCAGATCAACTGTCCGGTCCCTCTGCCCGAAGACCCTGCGGACGCTCTCCTGACGGAGATGCAGACTCCGGCTCCTTATGAGGTGCCGGACAAGACCAAGAAGAAGGCCAAGGGAACCCGAAAGAGTTCCCGGCGCTAGGTGGTATCGGACTCATCGTCCGACAACACCGAGACACCCTCCTTCCGTGAAAACGAGGAGAGGGATGATGAAGATTCTCCCCCTCCAGCCGGGGGAGACAAGAAAAGGAAAGCCGCCCCAACCGGGGAGGCCGAAGGGTCCAAGAAGGGAAGGACTCTCCTTCCGGACTGCTCCACCATCGTCGCCGACGGCGAAGACGAGTGGCTGCTCAGGGCCAAGCCCCTGGCGAAGTCGTAAGTATTCGGATAGCAGAGTAACTCATAGTATACCTTTGCCGCACTGCTTCTCCTAACGTCGAATATGATTATGCAGTCCGCCCCAAGCCCGTATCGATGTATCATCGTTGGACGGTTCCTTGGACTCGTCGGACATGAATAGTGATACACTTCCAACCGCCTCCTCCCCTTGCCCTACGGACAATGCCGAGGTATTGTCTCAAGTGGCACCTAGGCGGGGGGAGACAGCCCTGGAGGCGCCTCAAGGCGACCTTCCGGATTCCAGGAGTAAAGGGAGCAATGCTCCCGGGGGCTCCAAGTTCGGCCCCTCAGCCGAACACCGCGCCGGAACCTCCAGTGGTTCCAGACTCGGGCAGGCGGCCCCCTTCCAAAAGGGGCAAGACGCCCGTGCCGGTGACCTCTGTCCATCTAGAGGCACCAGACAACCTGCTGGGAGCACTTCGTGGCGCTTCCATCAACGAAGAGCACTGCACTATTATGAGTGCGGTGATCAAGAAGGTTCAGTCCGCCAAGAGCGGACTGACTGAAGCCTGTGCCAGCCTTCTAACAGGCTTTGAGGTAACTATTTAAAATATAGGGAAAATATTACCGCATAGACAGTAGCCCCTGATCCTCTGTTTGGTGTTCACAAAGAAAAGCTGAATAGAGGATCAATAATATCTGCAGGAGTCTAATATAAGTATGTCTGTATGTGTACGCAGGCTTCGCTGCTGACCTCTGCCGCACTGACTGCGGAGGTCGCCGCACTGAAGCAGGACCTCGAGGGGTCTGAGAAAGAGCTCAGCCTTGCCAAGAGACAGCTCAAGGAGAACAAAGGTAAGTAATACCTTGTCTGTATATAAAAGAAAATGTGGTTGCGAAATGACATGATCATCATGAATGTGCCAGGGGACACAACCGAAGTGGCCACCCTGAGGGAAGCGTTGTCCGAGACCGAAGACAAAGCGGCCAAGGAGCGCACCAAGCGGGAAAGGCAAGAGGCACGGGTGGGCGAGGTGCAGCAAGAGCTCCAGGCTCTCGTGAAGAAGCACAAGGCTTTGGAGCTTGACTCGAAGACGCGAGAGTCTGATCTTGCCGCGGCCCTTGAGAGCACAAAGCATGCCAAGGCCGAAGCCCAAAAGGCCCTCCAGGAAATTGAGGCGATGAGGAAGATAGCGGCAGGTAAGGCATTCAATATGCAAAGCAAGCATGTGAAAGTAAATTACTTGTTACTTACCCGAGTCCGGAGCTCTCCAGGAGCATTCGCAGATTTGCCCCGAAGCGTGTCGGATGCCGCGAAGTATTACCAGGCCGAGGAGGGAAGCTCAATGGAGAATTTGTTCTGGTCTCAGTATACTGGGACCGAACACCAGATGCCTATGAGCGACCAGCTGAAGCAACTGGTCGAGCTGCACAAGGAGGCTGAACAGGCCATGAAGGGCTTTATAGTCCGGATGTGGCCTGGCGACTCTCTTCCCAACAGCTACTTCGGCCTGGTGAGGCGGCTTGTGGATGCCTGCCCACGGCTGGAAGTCATCAAGCGATCCGTCTGCATCGAAGGTGCCCACCGGGCTTTTGCCCGTGCAAAGGTGCATTGGGCCAAGATGGACGCCGAGAATCTGGTGAAGGAGGGGGCGCCGCAGGGCAAGGAGCATCGCCACCTTGAGATGTATTATGAGGGTGTCCTGTATTATGAGGGTGTCCTGAAGGGTGCCCGTCTTGTAGCGGATGAGTGTGGGAAAGATGTAATATTTGAATGAACTTGCTCGTGTGATCCTGTATTATGAAAACTTGTTCATATGCGCTATGCAACGTTTGTTTGAATTTAAAAGAGAGAAGTGCATGTTACACCCCTCAACTCTAGCCCTAGTCTAATATACACCCCTCAACTCCAATACCGTCTAAAATACACCCCCAACTCTCAAAACCGGCTAGAACAGTAAAAAAATCGAATTTACGGACATCTCGAATTTACTCAGGTGTACAAACATGCTGAAAAGGCGATTTTTTTAATTTACTGTTCACGCGGTGAAAAAAACTTGGAACATTTTTGAAATTTTTCAAAAAAAATATTTATGGTTTTTAAAATTTTACTTTTACTGTTCACTCAGTCAAAACCGGTTAAACTGGGTCAAAACCGGTCAACAGGGAAGGGAGGGTTGAATTATGGCCAGTTTTGAGAGTTGGGGTGTATATTAGACGGTATTGGAGTTGGGGGTGTATATTAGACTAGGGCTAGAGTTGGGGGTGTCATATGCACTTCTCTCAATTTAAAATATTACCTTCTATTCGGCTGTTTATCAAATCTGAGAGATGGCTAGTCGTCAGCTTCTGCCCCCACGCCACGAGTGCTGGGGTGTTCGGGATAACCCCGAGCACTCTTTTTCCCATTTTTGGGTCCTTCGAGGGAGGTGCTCAGCACAACGAACAAGGCAATCAGACTATAATGCTTTATCACTCTCACTTAGCCATAGAATTCTATAATTTTAAATTTTGGCGAAGCCCCTAGTATTCGGAAGGCCGAATTCGGGGCGCTATACATGCCTTAAGCCGGACAAAGCCGACTCCTCGCTCTAAGCGGCATAAGTCTTTAGGGACTCGAAACCTCTCGAACAGCGACCAGCTCTCGCCTTATCATGACAGTCAGTTTTAGCTTTCTCTACTGAGGTGCTTAGCCCAGCTGAACCGGGGCACAATCGCAGTAGTTCTCCCAGTGCTACCTTAGTCGATATAGCGGAACGTAAGGTACCAAAACATGTGAGCCGGGCAAACCCAACTATTGACCCAAGACATGATTCGGAGCTGATGCATATAATGCTATAAGTTCGGCGTGCCGCACTGTCGAAAGTGTTTGGACTTCTCACGCCGTATTATGGGGTATGCTTAAGCCCCTAGCGTACTGGCCGTACCAGACTGTACGGGCGCTTGATGTCATGAATGAACATATATATATATATATATATATATATATATATATATATATATATATATATATATATAAGAATAGGGAATGTGATAATAGTCTAGTGTTATGCATTGTTTATTCAAAAAGGTGCGTTAAAGCAGAATGATACAAGTAGTGCGATAAGCAGAAAGTAAGACTATTTGACATGTCCCCTCCAAGGGCAAGCTGAGGAATGGTATTTAAAGCAAGTATTTCACTCGTTATCGGAATCCACCTAGGAGTTCAGTGGTGTGACGTAGCTTTCTGCCTCCTTGGTTGCTGCATCATGTGTCCGGCAATCATACTGGCGGACAGGGTTTCCAGAGATTGAAATCCTGAAAGAGAGAAAAATAACAAAGCGGGAAGCCCCTAGTGCGGTAGTCATGCCCCCCTCCCCGCCTGTGCCCATGGTATTTTCAATGCGTAATTGTGTACGCGTGGCACAGATTTCATCGTTTGGCTGGTGCTGGGGCGGGGGCCGCATTGCTATGTGAGCTCGGAACGTGCCAGGCGGTCATGTTGCCGATTACTCCGGGCACGCTTAAAGGTGTCCGGGTCTTTAATCGCCGAACTGGTGGATTGCCTTAAGAGGCTACTTTGCGCTTCTGCTACGAGGGCCGCAGTGTGCTCCTCCGTACGGAGAGAGCGCTCTGTGTTTCCATTAACTGTGATGACCCCCCGAGGTCCTGGCATCTTGAGCTTGAGGTATGCATAATGCGGTACCGCATTGAATCTCGCAAATGCGGTTCGCCCGAGCAGTGCATGATAGCCACTGCGGAACAGGACTATATCAAAGATTAACTCCTCGCTTCGGAAGTTATCCGGGGATCCGAAGACCACTTCCAGTGTGAGTGAGCCTGTGCATTTGGGCCTCTACACCTGGTATGACGCCTTTGAAGGTCGTTTTTGTGGGTTTGATCCTTGAGGGGTCTATACCCATTTTGTGCACTATGTCCTGATAAAGCAGGTACAGGCTACTGCTGCCATCCATAAGGACTCGAGTGAGGTGAAATCCGTCAATGATTGGGTCTAGGACCAGTGCGGCGAATCCACCTTGACGAATACTAGTGGGATGGTCCCTGCGATCGAAGGTGATCGGACAAGAGGACCATGGGTTGAACTTTGGGGCGACTGGCTCCAACGCATATACGTCCCTCAGCACACGCTTCCGCTCCCTCTTGGGGACGTGGGTTGCGTATATCATGTTCACCGTCCGCACTTGTGGGGGGAACCTCTTCTGTCCTCCGGTGTTCGGCTGTCGGGGCTCCTCCTCGTCATCGCTATGTGACCCCTTGTCTTTGTTTTCGGCATTTAACTTGCCAGCCTGCTTGAACACCCAACAATCCCTGTTGGTGTGGTTGGCTGGCTTGTCGAGGGTGCCGTGTATTTGACATGAGCGATCGACTATATGGTCCAAACTGGACGGGCCTGGAGTGCTTCTTTTGAATGGATTTTGCCGATGACCGGGTTTAGATCCTTTGAATCCGGCATTGACTGTCGTATCCTCGGTATTGTCATTGTTGATGCGGCGCTTATGTTTGTTGTGACGTGACCTACCATTGCCGTCCTTGGTATCCGAAGTACCATGGTTCTTTGATATGTTATTGCTGCGAGCCAGCCAGCTGTCCTCTCCCGCACAAAAGCGGGTCATGAGTGTCGTGAGGGCTGTCATAGATTTTGGCTTTTCCTGGCCAAGGTGCCGGGTGAGCCACTCGTCGCGGATGTTGTGCTTAAAAGATGCTAGGGCCTCTACATCTGGACAGTAGATGATTTGATTTTTCTTTGTTAGGAACCGTGTCCAGAATTGCCTGGCTGATTCCTCTGGCTGCTGAATTATGTGGCTCAAGTCATCGGCATCTGGTGGGCGCACATAAGTGCCCTGGAAGTTGTCGAGGAATGCGGCTTCCAGATCTTCCCAACAGCCAATGGACTCTGCTGGCAAGCTGTTGAGCCAATGCCGAGCTGGTCCTTTGAGCTTGAGTGGGAGGTATTTGATGGCGTGTAGATCGTCACCGCGGGCCATGTGGATGTGTAGGAGGAAATCCTCGATCCATACCGCAGGATCTGTTATGTCGTCGTATGATTCGATATTTACGGGTTTGAAACCCTCTGGGATTTGGTGATCCATTACTTCGTCTATGAAGCATAGGGGGTGTGCGGCGCCTCTGTACTGGGCTATATCGCGACGTAGCTCAAATGAGTCTTGCCCGCTGTGTTCGGCCTGGCCAGATTTACTTTTACTGTACCCGGCGTGACGGTTATCGTCTCGCATAGTGGCGCGCCCTCGTGATCCATAGATTGATCTTGTGTGCTTTGCTTTGTCCTCCAATACGTCTCGCGGGTCTGGCATACTTCCCCATGCCCTGACATTTTTATTTGAGTGGCGTCGGAGTGCGGGCTGAGCTTTTGGCTGAAATGCCTCTCTGTCTCGGCCACGAGGTGACCGATCGGCCGTGTCATATGCTGGAGATGTAGGTTTTGGTGCTTCCTCCTCTAGTCGGGGTAGCAACCTGCACTTTGGGTAACTCTTGGAGGGACGTTTGAGTTTATATTCCTCGTCCGCAAGGACTTCAGTCCATCTGTCGGCTAGCAAATCTTGATCAGCTTGAAGCTGCTATTGCTTTTTCTTGAGGCTATTTGCCGTGGCTATAAGTTGGTGCTTGAAGCGCTCTTGTTCGACGGGATCCTCACGCACGACGAATTCGTCATCGTCGAGGCTTGCCTCGTCTTCGGAGGAAGGCATGTAATTATCATCCTCCGCCTCTCCATCTGCCGCTCTCTCGGGAGGGCTGGCTTCTCCATCCTCCTGCTCTAAATCTTGCTGGAGGGGATTGTTGTCGTCTTCGGCACTGCCGGAGTGCTATTATATCCTGTGCCGGTGTCACCGCTTTTGCTTTGGCGAGACTTAGAGCGGCGTCGCTGAAGTCGGCGCTTGGGTTGCTTCTTGGAGGGGTCATCCTTCGCTGTCTCGTCGCCATTGCCTTCTTTGGGTGTGTCCACCATGTATATATCATATGATGAGGTGGCTGTCTAGTGCCCTGTGGGCAGTGGTTCCTCTTCGTCTCCTGCATCGTCGTCCATACCATCGATGTCTTCGGAGTCGAAGTCGAGCATGTCGGTTAAGTCGTCGACAGTGGCTCTAAGTGGGTGGTGGGTGGGCGGCGAATTTCTTCGTCATCCGCATCCCAATCCTGCCGGACATAGTTCGGCCAGGACTCTCCTGACAAGGAGAGAGACCTTAATGAGTTCAGTATGTCGCCGAAGGGCGAGTGCTGAAAAATATCCGCGGAGGTAAACTCCATGATCGACACCCAATCGGATTCGATAGGCACGGGCGCAGGCGGTTCGGAGTTCGTGGCCGGGGAGGAATCCGGTAGTTTGGCATCACGGCTCCCGTGAAGGGTAAGGTCGATACTCGGCTCTATCGCCGATGAGAGTGCGTCCTCCGTGGCGGGGTCTATCCACCCGTCCATGGATGGCGCAACTGGCTCCGAATTGAGGGTCGGAGCGGTTGCAGGGGCGATCTCCTGGAGACTGTCCGATGGCAGAGCTAAATCATGCTCATCGTAACCGTGTGTCGCGCTAAGCAGGGGCTCGAATCCATCGATGATCAAGTCTCCGCGGATATCGGTCATGTAGTTTAAGCTTCCAAACCTGGCCTGGTGGCCAGGGGCGTAACTCTCGATCTGCTCTAGATGGCCAAGCAAGTCGGCCCGCAGTGCGAAGCCGCCGAATACAAAGATCTGTCCGGGGAGAAAAGTCTCACCCTGGACTGCATCGCTATCGATGATCGAAGGAGCCATCAAGCCTAACGGCGACGACACAGAGGAACTCTCAATGAAAGCACCGATGTCGGTATCAAAACCGACGGATCTCGGGTAGGGGTCCCGGACTGTGCGTCTAAGGCGGATGGTAACAGGAGGCAGGGGACACGATGTTTTACCCAGGTTTGGGCCCTCTTGATGGAGGTAAAACCCTATGTCCTGCTTGATTATTCTTGATAATATGAGTAGTACAAGAGTTGATCTACCACGAGATCGGAGAGGCTAAACCCTAGAAGCTAGCCTATGGTATGATTGTATGTTGTCCTACGGACTAAAACCCTCCGGTTTATATAGACACCGGAGTAGGCTAGGGTTACACAAGGTCGGTTACAAAGGAGGAGATATACATATCCGTATTGCCTAGCTTGCCTTCCATGCCAAGTAGAGTCCCATCCGGACACGGGACGAAGTCTTCAATCGTGTGTCTTCATAGTCCAACAGTCCGGCCAAAGGATATAGTCCGGCTGTCCGGAGACCCCCTAATCCAGGACTCCCTCGGGCCCCAAGATGGGATCTCTCGGGTACAGAAGGTTGTGACGGTGGAATTAGGTTTTCGTGGTGCTCCTGGATGTTTGGGGGGTACGTGGATATATATAGGAGGAAGAAGTATGTCGGTGGAGCAACGGAGGGCCCATGAGGGTGGAGGGCGCGCCCCCCTGCCTTGTGCCTTCCTCCGTTGTTTCTTAACGCATACTCCAAGTCTCCTGGATCATGTTCGTTGAGAAAATTACGTTCCCGAAGGTTTCATTCCATTTGGGCTCCGTTTGATATTCCTTTTCTTCGAAACCCTAAAATAGGCAAAACAACAGCAATTTGGGTTGGGCCTCCGATTAGTAGGTTAGTCCCAAAAATGATATAAAAGTGTAAAATAAAGCCCATTAATATCCAAAATAGATAATATAATAGCATGGAGCAATCAAAAACTATAGATACGTTTGGAGACGTATCAAGCATCCCCAAGCTTAATTCCTGCTCGTCCTCGAGTAGGTAAATGATAAAAGAAGAATTTTTGATGTGGGATCCTTTCTAAGATATGTCTCAATGTAATTTTTCTTTATTGTGGCATGAATGTTCAGATCCGTAAGATTCAAGACAAAAGTTTAATATTGACATAAAAATAATAATACTTCAAGCATACTAACTACGCAATTATGTCTTCTCAAAATAACATGGCCAAAGAAAGTTATCCCTACAAAATCATATAGTCTGGCTATGCTCCATCTTCACCACACAAAATATTTAAATCATGCACAACCCCGATGACAAGCCAAGCAATTGTTTCATACTTTTGATGTTCTCAAACTTTTTCAATCTTCACGCAATACATGAGCGTGAGCCATGGATATAGCACTATATGGTGGATTAGAATGATGGTTGTGGAGAAGACAAAAGAGGGGAAGATAGTCTCACATCAACTATGCGTATCAACTGGCTATGGAGATGCCCATTAATAGATATCAATGTGAGTGAGTAGGGATTGCCATGCAACAGATGCACTAGAGCTATAAGTGTATGAAAGCTCAACAAAAGAAACTAAGTGGGTGTGCATCCAACTTGCTTGCTCACGAAGACCTAGGGCAATTTGGGGAAGCCCGTCATTGGAATATACAAGCCAAGTTCTATAATGAAAAATCCCCACTAGTATATGAAAGTGATATCATAGGAGACACCCTATCATGAAGATCATGGTGCTACTTTGAAGCATAAGTGTGGAAAAAGGATAGTAGCATTTATGTTTTGCGGTCTCAGAAAGGGCTAGCGAGATACCATCTTGTTATATCATATTATGATTGTTTTGAGAAAGTGTTGTCATCCGAGATTTATTATTATTGCTCGCTAGTTGATTATGCCATTGATATGAGTAAACATGAGACCTAAATGTTATTGTAAATATGGTTAGTTCATAAACTTTGCTGAAAACTTGAATGGTGGCTTTACATATTTACAACAAGAAGAGCAAACAGAGTTTATAAAAGTTTTTCTTTATCACTTTCAGTTTATCAACTAAATTGCTTGAGGACAAGCAAAGGTTTAAGATTGGGGGAGTTGATACGTCTCCAACGTATCTACTTTTCCAAACACTCTTGCATTGTTTTGGACTCTAACTTGCATGATTTGAATGGAACCAACCCGGACTGACGCTGTTTTCAGCAAAATTGCCATGGTGTTATTTTTGTGCAGAAATAAAATTTCTTGGAATGACCTGAAAATCAACGGAGAATATTTTTTAAATATATAAAAAATACTGGCGAAAGAATCAAGGCCAAGGGCCCACACCCTGTCCACGAGGGTGGGGGCGCTCCTACCCCCCTGGGCGTGCCCCCTGCCTCGTGGGCCCCCTGGTGCTCCTCCGACCTCAACTCCAACTATATATATTCGTGTTCGGGGAGAAAAAAATAGAGAGAAGGATTCATCATGTTTTACGCTACGGAGTCGCAGCCAAGCCCTAATCTCTCTCGGGAGGGCTGATCTGGAGTCCGTTTGGGGCTCCGGAGAGGGGAATCCGTCACCATCGTCATCATCAACCTTCCTCCATCACCAATTTCATGATGCTCACCGCCGTGCGTGAGTAATTCCAGCGTAGGCTTGCTGGACGGTGATGGGTTGGATGAGATTTATCATGTAATCGAGTTAGTTTTGTTAGGGTTTGATCCCTAGTATCCATTATGTTCTGAGATTGATGTTGCTATGACTTTGCAATGCTTAATGCTCGTCACTAGGGCCCGAGTGCCATGAGTTCAGATCTGAACCTATTATGTTTTCATGAATATATGTGAGTTCATGATCCTATCTTGCAAGTCTATAGTCACCTATTATGTGTTATGATCCGTTAACCCCGAAGTGACAATAATCGGGATACTTACCAGTGATGACCGTAGTTTGAGGAGTTCATGTATTCACTAAGTGTTAATGGTTTGGTCCGGTACTCTATTAAAAGGAGGCCTTAATATACCTTAGTTTCCAATAGGACCCCGCTGTTGGTGTACGTAGTAATTTCAAAAAAAATCATATGCACACGCAAGATCATGGTGATGCATAGCAACGAGAGAGGAGAGTATCGTCCACGTACCCTCGTAGACCATAAGCGGAAGCGTTATGAGAACGCGGTTGATGTAGTCGTACGTATTCACGATCCGACCGATCCAAGTACCGAACGTATGGCACCTCCGAGTTTAGCACACGTTCAGCTCGATGACGTCCCACGAACTCCGATCCAGCAGAGCTTCACGGGAGAGTTCTGTCAGCACAACGGCGTGATGACGGTGATGATGTTGCTACCGACGCAGGGCTTCGCCTAAGCACCACTACGATATGATCGAGGTGTATTATGGTGGAGAGGGGCACCGCACACGGCTAAGGGATCAATGATCAACTTGTGTGTCTATGGGGTGCCCCCTGGCCACGTATATAAAGGAGTAGGGGAGGGCCTGCCCTCCTATGGCACGCCTTGGGGAGTCCTACTCCCACCGGCAGTAGGATCCCCCCCTTCCATGTAGTAGGAGTAGGAGAGAAGGAAAGGGAAAAAAGAAGGGAAGGAAGGAGGGGGCGCTGCCCCTCCCCCTAGTAAAATTCGGACTAGGAGCCTCCTCTCTCTCTTTCCCCTAAAGCCCAATAAGGCCCATATACTCCCCGGTGAATTCCCGTAACTCTCCGGTACTCAAAAATACCCGAATCACTCGGAACATTTCCGATGTCCGAATATAGTCATACAATATATCGATCTATATGTCTCGACCATTTTGAGACTCCTCGTCATGTCCCCGATCTCATCCGAGACTCTGAACTACCTTTGGTAGATCAAAACACATAAACTCATAATATCGATCGTCACCAAAAGTTAAGCGTGCTGACCCTACGAGTTCGAGAACTATGTAGACATGACCGAGACTCATCTCTGGTCAATAACCAATAGCGGAACCTGAATGCTCATATAGGTTCCTACATATTCGACGAAGATCTTTATCGGTCAAATCGCATAACAACATACGCTGTTCCCTTTGTCATCGGTATGTTACTTGCCCGAGATTTGATTGTCGCTATCTCAATACCTAGTTCAATCTCGTTATCGGCAAGTCTCTTTACTCATTCCGTAATGCATCATCCCGCAACTAACTCATTAGTTACATTGCTTGCAAGGCTTATAGTGATGTTCATTACCGAGAGGGCCTAGAGATACCTCTATGAAAATCGGAGTGACAAATCCTAATCTCGCTCTATGCCAACTCAACAAGTACCAATGGAGACACCTATAGAGTACCTTTATAATCACCAGTTATGTTGTGGCGTTTGGTAGCACACAAAGTGTTCCTCCGGTATTCGGGAGTTTCATGATCTCATAGTCATAGAAATATGTATAGTTATGGAGAAAGCAATAGCAACAAACTAAACGATCATCGTGCTAAGCTAACGGATGGGTCAAGTCAATCACATCATTCTATAATGATGTGATCCCATTAATTAAATGACAACTCATGTCTATGGTTAGGAAACATAACCATCATTGATTCAACGAGCTAGTCAAGTAGAGGCAAACTAGTGACACTATGTCTGTCTATGTATTCACACATGTACTAAGTTTCCGATTAATACAATTCTAGCATGAATAATAAACATTTATCATGATATAAGGAAATAGATAATAACTTTATTATTGCCTCTAGGGCATATTTCCTTCAGTCTCCCACTTGCACTAGAGTCAATAATCTAGTTCACATCGCCATGTGATTTAACACGAATAGTTCACATCTTTATGTGATTAGTTCACATCTCCATGTGACTAACACCCAAAAGGTTTACTAGAGTCGATAATCTAGTTCACATCTCTATGTGATTAATACCCAAAGAGTGATCGTGTTTTGCTTGTGAGAGAAATTTAGTCAACGGGTCTGCCACATTCAGAGCCGTATGTAATTTGCAAATTTTCTGTGTCTACAATGCTTTGCACGGAGCTACTCTAGCTAATTGCTCCCACTTTCAATATGTATCTAGATTGAGACTTAGAGTCATCCAGATCAGTGTCAAAGCTTGCATCGACGTAACTCTTTACGACGAACTCTTTTATCACTTCCATAACCGAGAAATATTTCCTTAGTCCTCTAAGGATAATTTTGACCGTTGTCCAGTGATCTACTCCTAGATCACTATTGACTCCCTTGCCAGAATGATGCTAAGGTATACAATAGGACTGGTAAATAGCATATTATACTTTATAGAACCTATGACTGAGGCATAGGGAATGACTTTTCATTCTCTTTCTATTTTCTGCTGTGGTCGGGTTTTGAGTCTTTACCCAACTTCACACCTTGCAACACAGGCAAGAATTCCTTCTTTGACTGTTCCATTTTGAACTACTTCAAAATCTTGTCAAGGTATGTACTCATTGAAAAAAAACTTATCAAGCGTCTTGATCTATCTCAATAGATCTTGATGCTCAATGTGTAAGCAGCTTCATCGAGATCTTTCTTTGAAAAACTCTTTTCAAACACTCCTTTATGCTTTCCAGAAAAATCTACATTATTTCCGATCAACAATATGTCATTCACATATACTTATCAGAAATGTTGTAGTGCTCCCACTCACTTTCTTGTAAATACAGGCTTCACCGCAAGTCTATATAAAACCATATGCTTTGATCACTTTATCAAAGCTTATATTCCACCTTCCGAGATGCTTGCACCAGTCCATAGATGGATCGCTGGAGCTTGCTCATTTTGTTAGCACCTTTAGGATTGACAAAACCTTCTGGTTGCATCATATACAACTCTTCTTTAAGAAATCCATTAAGGAATGCAGTTTTGACATCCATTTGCCAGATTTCATAAATGCGACAACTGCTAACATGATTCGTACAGATTTTTAAGCATCGATACGAGTGAGAAAATCTCATCGTAGTCAACACCTTGAACTTGTCGAAAACATTTTTGCGACAATTCGAGCTTTGTAGATAGTAACACTACTATCAGTGTCCGTCTTCCTCTTGAAGATCCATTTATTCTCAATGGCTTGCCGATCATCGGGCAAGTCAACCAAAGTCCACACTTTGTTCTCATACATGGATCCCATCTCAGATTTCATGGCCTCAAGCCATTTTGCGGAATCTGGGCTCACCATCGCTTCTTCATAGTTCGTAGGTTCACCATGGTCAAGTAACATGATTTCCAGAACAGGATTACCGTACCACTTTGGTGCAGATCTTACTCTGGTTGACCTACGAGGTTCGGTAGTAACTTGATCTGAAGTTTCATGATCATCATGATTAGCTTCCTCACTAATTGGTGTAGATGTCACAGGAACCGGTTTCTATGATGACCTACTTTCCAATAAGGGAGCAGGTACAGTTACCTCATCAAGTTCTACTTTCCTCCCACTCACTAGAGAAACTCCTTCTCTAGAAAGGATCCATTCTTAGCAACAAATGTCTTACCTTTGGATCTGTGATAGAAGGTGTACCCAATAGTTTCCTTTGGGTATCCTATGAAGACACATTTCTCCAATTTGGGTTCGAGCTTATCAGGTTGAAGTTTTTTCACATAAGCATCGCAACCCCAAATTTGAAGAAATGACAACCTTGGTTTCTTGTCAAACCACAGTTCATATGGTGTCATTTCAACGGATTTAGATGGTGCCCTATTTAACGTGAATGCAGCTGTCTCTAATGCATAACCCCAAAACGATAGTGGTAAATCGGTAAGAGACATCATAGATTGTACCATATCTAATAAAGTACGGTTACGATGTTCGGACACACCATTACACTGTGGTGTTCCAGGTGGCGTGAGTTGCAAAACTATTCCGCATTGTTTCAAATGAAGACCAAACTCGTAACTCAAATATTCGTCTCCGCGATCAGATCGTAGAAACTTTATTTTTCTTGTTACGATGATTTTCCACTTCACTCTGAAATTCTTTGAACTTTTCAAATGTTTCAGACTTATATTTCATTAAGTAGATATACCCATATCTGCTCAAATCATCTCTGAAGGTCAGAAAATAACGATACCCGCCGCGAGCCTCAACACTTATCGGATCACATACATCAGTATGTATTATTTCCAATAAGTCAGTTGCTTGCTCCATTGTTCCGGAGAACGGAGTCTTAGTCATCTTTCCTATGAGGCATGGTTCGCAAGCATCAACTGATTCATAATCAAGTGATTCCAAAAGCCCATCAGCATGGATTTTCTTCATGTGCTTTACACCAATATGACCTAAACGGCAGTGCCATAAATAAGTTACACTATCATTATTAACTTTGCATCTTTTGGCTTCAATA
The DNA here is from genome assembly GCF_018294505.1 of Triticum aestivum. NCBI lineage: Eukaryota > Viridiplantae > Streptophyta > Magnoliopsida > Poales > Poaceae > Triticum > Triticum aestivum. Next base: position 556,885,897 of record NC_057806.1, read on the forward strand.
TTATGAATATGTGTATCACTACGATTGAGATTCAATAAACCATTCACCTTGGGTGTATGACCATTGAAGGTTTTATTCAGGTAAACAGAACAACAATTATTCTCTGACTTTAAATGAATAACCGTATTGCAATAAACATGATCAAATCATATTCATGCTTAACGCAAACACCAAATAACATTTATTTAGGTTGAACAATAATCCCGAAAGTATAGGGAGTGTGCGATGATGATCATATCAATCTTGGAACCACTTCTAACACACATCGTCACTTCACCCTTAACTAGTCTATGTTCATGCTGCAACTCCTGTTTCGAGTTACTACCGAGGGGTTGCTATGAACACTAGTAAAGTACACATCAATAACATGTATATCAAATATACCTTTGTTCACTTTGCCATCCTTCTTATCCGCCAAGTATCTAGGGCAATTCCACTTCCAGTAACCATTTCCTTTGTAGTAGAAGCACTCAGTTTCAGGCTTGGGTCTAGCTTTAGGCTTCTTCATGGGAGTGGCAACTTTCTTGCCATTCTTCTTCACTACAAAAAAAAGACACATCCGTGACATTTTGGGCCAAACGAAAGTTTTTTCTGTCATGCATATGACACTTCTATGACGATAATTGTGACAAAACCCGGTATCATCATAGATGTGGTGGGCTCCTACTTCTATGACAAAAAATCATGACAGAAAATGGGCTTTTCGTCCTGGGCGGGCCGGAGATGCAGCTGCATGACATTCTTTGGGCCGTCCATGACGGAAAAAACCGTGGTAGAAGCAGGGGGAGGAAAATTTCAGGGAGTTCCCGGTTACGGTGGGAGGTCGGGGGCCGAGTGATGCGCGTTTCTCTCGTACACGTATGCACGTGTGTGCGAGGCGTTGGCTCTAACTGAACCCGAGCGAGGCGTTGGGCTCTAACTGAACCCGAGCGCTTGCACTGCAGGCTATGCGTTACTGAACCCGAGCGATCAATCGATGGCTGTTAACTGAACCCGATCGAGCGATTCCTTCGCTACTGCTGCTAACTGAAGCCGATCGATGGGATGAACAGTGAGCATTGCGGGGGGTTTGGATGAACAGTGAGCGGTGGCGTTGCCTCTGGATGAACAGGACCCCGTGGTGTGGTGGAGGGCTGGATGAACAGTAGACGGTGGAGGGGTGCCCATGGAGGGGTGGATGAATAGGACCCCGTGGCGTGGAGGGCTGGATGAACAGTAGACGGTGGAGGGGTGGTTGAACAGGACCCCGTGGTGTGGAGGGCTGGATGAACAGTAGACGGTGGAGGGGTGCCCGTGGAGGGGTGGTTGAACAGGACCCCGTGGTGTGGAGGGCTGGATGAACAGTAGATGGTGGAGGGGTGGTTGAACAGTAGCCGGTGGAGTAGCACGTTGTGGAGGCTGGATGAACAGGAGCCCGTGGAGGCCGGATGAACAGGAGCCCGTGGAGGCTAGAGGAAGTCGACGGTAGAGATGAATAGTATCCCGTGGAGTCCCGTTTTGCGGTACGCCACACCCCTCCCGATGAACAGGACCCCCGTTTCGATCGTAGCGCTCCAACACAAGTCTGTTTCCTCTGTTTTGCGGTACGCCACGCCCCTCTCGATGAACAGGACCCCCGTTTCGACCATGGGAGGTCCGTTTCCTCCATTTTGCGGTACGCCAGACCCCTCCCAATGAACAAGATCCCGTTTCGAACGTGGCCGGTCGAACACAAGGCCGTTTCCTCCATTCTGTGGTACGCTAGGCCTAGTTTCCATCGCTTGTTCCATCCAAGCCCTCCCGATGAACACGACGCATTCTGTTGCCTCCCCATGAACACAACGCATTCCGTTGCCTCCCCATGAACACGATGATGAAGATGTTTCTCTGTTCCGACCCAGCCATTTACACGAGCCCTGGCCGTACGTATGCGCGAGTAGGCGTTCGAGAACCCGCCCATATGTACACATACGTGGCCATATTTTCTTTCTTGCACCCTGGCCGCTGTACGTACATGTAAATGCTACGTGTGCGCCTCTATTATGACACGTGCGCGCCTCTACTACGACACGTGCGCGCCTCTACATCGACCAGTATGTACGTACACGTTCGCGACCAGAATGACAACGCTACGTACGCTTCGACCAGGTGGTTCCCGACTGTCAGGCACTTTCTTGCCTATGAAGATGTTGCGGGTGGGTCCCGGCAGTCGGGGGGCGAATCGTTTTTTTTTTGCCCGGACGCACTTCCTTGTGTGCGAAGATGTAGCTGGTGGGTCCCAGCAGTCAGGGGGGGAACGTTTTTTTCGCGAAATATGGTGGCCCGTCCGGTGGGTCCCGCTGTCAGGTGGAGGAATAATTATTTTGCACGTAATAAGGAGGCACTTCCTTGCTGCGGCCGTGGACCCAGCTGTCAGCCTCTCCACGTATAGTCCACATCCGATGGAAGACGTTCCTTGACCACGTTGACCACGCCGTGCCGAGAGCACCAAGGCGGTGGACGACGGTGAGGCCTAGGAAGGGGACGACGCGGAGCCGGGGAAGACGCGGCAGTGGATGCCCACGCGTAGAGGAGTACGAGGGTTCACTGGTTCGCTGCGGTGTGAGGCTGCCGTCGCCGCAGAATAACAGGGGGTGTGGGTGAGTAGAGGGATGGTCTGGCCAGCGGTGGGGGTAGTAGGGGGCGGTGAGGCCTCCGCTGCATCGCAGCCGGCCACGGGAGGCAGGAGCATGAGGCACGACCAGCGCTGGTTTGGGCGCTGGAGCAAGAAGACCAGAGGTTGAAGAAGCACTACGGCCGTTGGATGGACATCGTACGGTCACTAGAGCTAGAATCGTGCATATTGACTAATTTGACAAAGCCCTCCATCCCCGTCAACTTAGTAGGCCCACAAGTCAGCCTGCCACTATATTGGGTCCCACCTAATAGGGGGAGTATTCATTTCTTTTGTGCGTAATAAGAAGGCACTTCCTTGCGTGCGAAGGTATAGCTGGTGGGTCCGAGCTGTCAGCGGCGGTAACGTTTTTTCGCGAAATACAAAGGCCCTTTCGGTGGGTCCCTGATGTCAGGTGGAGGAATCATTATTTTGCGCGTAATACGGAGGCATTTCCTTGCGTGCGGCCGTGGACCCAGCTGTCGGCCTCTCCACATAAAGTCCACTTCATATGCATGTCGGTCGTTGACCACGTTGACCAGGCCGCGCCGAGAGCACCAGGACGGTGGACGACGGCGAGGCCTAGGAAGGGAACAACACGGAGGTAGGGAAGACTCGGCAGTTGTTTCCCACGCGGAGGGGAGTATGACTGTACGAGGGTTTACTGGTTCGTCTGCTGTCGCCAGAGAATAACAGCAGGTGTGGGTGAGTAGAGGGATGGCTAGGCCAGCAATGGGAGTACGATGGGGCGGTGAGGCCTGCGCGGCAGCAGAGCCGGCCACGAGAAGGAGGGAGCAGGCAGTCCCGCCTACGCCTGTTTGAGCGGCTGGAGCAGGAAGAGCAGAGATTGAAGAAGCACGATGATCGTTCGATGGCCATCCAACAGTCACTGCTTGTGCGTCAACCTTTTTCAGGAAAGCCTCAAATCTGTGGAAAACAGCATACAGCCCATCTGCCATTATTTCTAATAATTTACAGCCCATTTGCTAATTATTAAGGTTTTTTTGGAGCCTATATTCTTTTTGTTAGCATTACAGCCCATATTGTGGCCACGATTAAAAAATTATACGAAATTTTGCATATTTCGGTGCGGTCCGAACTGTTTTTAATCCCGAAATTTCGACTCACATTCAAACTGATTTTAAACATAAATGTATATCGATATAAAATCCAACAAATTCTCCACACATAAAAATTAATGTAATTTCAAATCTCGAAATGAAGAAAATATATTTGAAACTAATTACCGGTTTGATGTGTTTTAAAAATGTACAGCCCATTTCTCATTACTGATGGGCCATTTTCTCGGCCAGCCGAATGAAAGCTCTCCTCGTCTTGAAAGATTTGCAGCCCAACTGGCCTGACAAAGCGACTTACTTGGCAATTCACAAAAAAACTGGGATGTGGCCATGGACCCAGCTGTCAGCCTCTCCACATACAGTACTCTTCCGATGGAATGTCGTTGACCACGTTGACCACGCCACGCCGAGAGCACCAAGGCTGTGGATGACGGTGAGGCCTAGGAAGGGGTCGATGCGGAGCCGGGGAAGATGCGGCAGTGGATGCCCACGCGGAGAGGAGTACGAGGGTTCACTGCTTCAGCTATGGTGTGAGGCTGCCGTCGCCGCAGGGCCTGGCTAGCGGTGGGAGTAGTAGGGGGCGATGACGCCTCATCGGCAGCACAGCCGTCCACTAGTGTCAGGACCCCGATTCCAAGTCACGTCAATCTAGCCGGTAACACCTCATATCACTTTGTGGCCTCTCGCAAGGTATTCCCACGGGTGTCGCCTTACCATGGCCCGGGACCGCTTGCACCTTTTGGCTCACATATATGATAGTGTCGCTAGCATCCATATGACAGAGAACCCGGGCCAACATGGCTAGTCGTTAACCCAAAGCGGCACTAACCTATGGGGACAGGCATACATGAATCACATCAAGCATGTCGGTCAGCAGCGTGTGAATCCGGGCTGTAGCACTGGGCTAACAGGACTCCGGGAACCCGGGCTGTAGCAGGCTAGGCAGGACTCCGGATGTCACCGTGTGACATTTCCCCCAAGGGACAGACACAAGAACAAAGTGAAACACATGCCGGCTAGTCAAGTGTCCTGAGCAGTAGTGCTGGGCTAGCAAGACTCCGGTGAACCGGGCTTTAGCGGACTACTATGGCTCATGGAAGCACTAGACTACATTTCCCCATAAGAGAGGCTGCCAAGGATAAACAACTAGATTGTCGGATCCCACACATACCAAGCATTTCAATCATACACACAATATGCTTGCTATGTGTAACTACAACATGGCATCACAACATAACTCTACAACTCAAGTATTTATTCATTAGGCTCCGAGGAGAGGGATATTACAAACATGGGTCTCATGACCCAACAATCATAGCATACAATGCATAGCACATGTGGAATCTTAATATGTCTGAGTACAGACATCTACAAATGAAAAAGGCTAAGAAGCCTGACCATCTACCAGATCCTTCCGAGGGCACAAGATCGTAGCTGAGGTATCAAGCTAACGTCGAAGTCCACGTGAAACTACTAGCGAGACTGGAGTCTCTCTACAAAAAATAAATTAAGCAAACGTGAGTACAGAAGTACTCAGCAAGACTTACATCAGAACTAGCTACATATGCATCGGTATCAACAAAGGGGGGGTGGAGTTTAACTGCAGCAAGCCAGCTTTTACTCGGTGGCTATCTTAAACTACGACTGCAAGTAACTCTTTTGAGGTGGCGCACACGAGTCCACATATTCACCAATCAATACACCACTAAGGATCCGCTCCCGTCTCCCTACGAGAACATCATCCATAGCACTCACGCTTATCTTGTGCATTTTAGAGCATCCACTTTCACTTGTCTATGAACTGTTATAGGCAACCCAGACACGGCTATTCGAATAGATCATTTATAACCCTGCAGGGGTGTACTTCTCCACACATGTTTCCACCACTTAGCGTCTGCACACGACATGTGCTCGGCAGGCTTCAAGCAAAAGCCGACGTGGGTGTAGACCACGACCTGACTAACCGCACAAGTCTCTAGTCCAGGTTTCTCGCCTATTCGGGTTCCATCTGCAAGGAAATCCGGCCGGGGTGTCCTCAACGGCACCAAACGATGTGTACAGGGTCCTGAGATGCCAAACGGGCGCCCGGCATACCCGGCCACAGTGTATCTACCGCATCATAGCCCACCCCTAGGGTCAGCGCTACGCACGGCCGCCAACACATAACCTACTAACACCAGAAACTAGTTGCAACTCCTGGACAAAGGACGAGAGGGTCAATAAGTTGAGCGAGGTCATATTTCAGGGCCCAATGTGTGGTAGTAGCTGTTTCATGGATCACAAACACAGAACTCAGTTCCTGAGGACGGTTTCAGTGAGACAACCCACCATGTACTCCTACATGGCCTCTCACCGCTACCTTTACCAAATCGTGTTCACACACTTAGCTCACACACAGTAGGACATGTTCATCACTGTTCCAATTCACCCCCGATGAATCAGACCTGACTCAACTCTAAGCAGTAGCAGGCATGACAAACAAGCATGAATGAGTAGGCACATCAGGGCTCAAACAACTCCTACTCATGCTAGTGGGTTTCATCTATTTACTGTGGAAATGACAGGTCATGCAGAGGATAAGGGGTTCAACTACCGCAGCAAGTAACAGTTGAATCGTTGTTGTCCTAATGCAGTAAAAGAGAGCAGGAGCGAGAGAGTGGGATTGTATCGGAATGAGCAAGGGGGTTTTGCTTGCCTGGCACTTCTGAAGATATCATTGGGTCTTCATCAGTGTCAACGATCACAGCGTCGGTACAACGTCTACCGAGAGGGGACAACCACCGGCAACAGAGAAGGAATACAATCAATGCAATGCACAGCATGATGCATGATAATGACATGGCAATATGTTGTTGATTGAGCTAATGCAACTAGCAACACAATTAAATGAAGTTGGTTTGAATACAAAATTCAAATTCAAACTCCATATATGATTAGTTAAATGCCATTTATTTGTTTTGTCCAAAACAGAGAACAAACATTGTTCAACCATGCATGAAAATGCCATAAACAGATTCCTTGAATTTTTCTGATAATTTTTCATATATAAATTATATCGTTTGGAGTTACAGTTTAATTTCTATGAACTTTAGAAGTTTATACTAATTTCTGGAATGTCCTAGATTATTTTTAAACCAGAAAATTAATAACTGAGTCAGCATGACGTCATCACTGCGTCAGCAGGTCAATGTGGTCAGCCCAGGTCAAACCTGACCACTGGGCCCCACAAGTCAGTGTCTCAGGTCTAATTGGGTTTTAACTTAACTAAACCAGAGATTAACAGGGGCTGGACCCACCTGTCAGTGGCAAAAGGGAAGTCAAATCCCGGTCAACCGGGGTCAAACCCATGGGCTTGGCCCACGGCTCATCGCCGGCGATGACAGAGACGGCGGGGCGGCTCGGAAATGCTCCTCTGACGACCAAAACAGCGGCGGAGAGGCTCTACGTGATGCTGGAGCTCGTCCGCGTCTAGTATAGCAAGCGGCAGTAGCTAGGGTGGCCCGGGTTGAGCGCGGCATCAACCTCGGCGGCGGCCGGAGTTCGGACGCACTTGAGAACGGGGCTGCGGTGGCCGTGGAGTGGTGTTATTAGCTCCTACGGCACCTACGCGGCGCGGTGAGCACGTGGGTGTGCTCGGTTGGGAGCTACGATGACTGTGGCCACGGCGGCGAGAAGCTCGGGCGGTGGCGCGGTTCGGTATCCGGCGGAGCGACGGCTACAACGTGCAAACAGAGCGCAAAGGAGGGGGATTTGGGTCAGTGGCTCACGGCGAGTCGGACGAGCAGGTCGGCGAGGCCGGGGAAGCGTCGGAGCAAGCGGGTCGGCGAGGCGGATCTCCGGCGGTCGAAGAAGGGGATGACGGCGATAGCGGTGTTACGGGGCGCTCCGACTGTCTTCCTTCTGTGGAGAGGCGTAGCGCGAGGTGGCGGAGCTACTAGGCATGACAGAGGGGCGAGGGGGTGGCCTTGGTGACGACTACGGCGGACGGAGGCGAGGATGGCGCTCGGCCAACGCGGGAGAGGGTGAGGGAAAGAGCGAGGGAGGTTGAGATCGATCCGAACGGGTCTGGGGGTGGCGTGGTGCTACGGAAGGCTCAGGGCGCTTCGGGGAAGCAAGAGGTGGCTCACGCGTGGACGCGCGCGGCGAGCACGTGCCTTCGTCCTCCTGGTAGGGGAGGAAGACGACGGGGAGGAGGCCAGTGGGCTGGGCCAGCGAGCTGGGCCGGCCAGGCAAGTGGCCCAGGTAGGTCCTTCTCTCTCTCTCTCTTTCTTTTATTTCTATTTTTCTTTTGTTCTGTAAGTTTGTGGCATTACTAAAAATATCTAGGCACTTTCAAAAATCACCAAACTGTGCATGCCCAATGTTTAGAATATATCAAACATGGAACATTTTGGTTTGGGATTATTTGGACATTTTAAATATTTTATAGTATTTAAGTGCCCAAATTCAAATACAATAAGATTTAATTCAAAAATCCAGAATGGCCTAGAAATATGTGCATGACTTTTGGCAGAGGTTTTCACCTTTAACAAAAATCATGAACTTTTCTAAAGGGCAATTGGGATCATTGAAAATATTTTTTTATTGAACCTAGTTGAATTCATTTGGTGCTAGGGTTTCAACAATCCCCATTTCAAGTTTCCTGAAATTTAAACATGATGCATGGATGTAAATCCACTAGTTACAAGCAAACTCTAGGGCTGTGACAACTCACCCCCACTAAACAAGAATCTCGTCCCGAGATTCAAGACGCGAGGTAAGAAGACAGAGGGGACACAAAGCTAACACGATCTTCACGATCCAACTGTCCTTCTCAAAGATGTTGATTCATTGCTTCAATTTGATCTTGACGTCTTTGCTTTCGAGATCTCCATCCAGCACGATGATGGCAGAAAGAAACTCTACAGGAATCGATCTCCTCGAAGATCGAGTACTCAGGATCAACTCAGGGAGTGAGATGTTGAAACATCTCTTGAGCTGAGAGACAAAACACACATCAGGGGTGATGGAAAGAAGCGGATGACAAGGGTTCAAATTGGTAGACAAAAATTCCACACCTAAGAGGGTGGTGAACGGTGTCAACGTAGCGAGGAGTTAGGTTGCCAAGATACCACAATGAGACACCTTAAGGACGGTGACTCGCAGAAATATTCCCTTATGTGGCAAAAAGAATTACTTTTGATCCATAGATCATTGAGACTCTCTATACCAACCTAAGGCAATTCACAAGCGATCCTTTGACGGAGTTCGAGAGAACGACATACTCGGGCTAAAATGGATGATGTGGACTACCTTGTTGAAGAAAACGTGATGGATGATTTGCTTATCATCGAAAATGGATTGAACCCATGGTAGGACCACTTTGAAGATGATCCTGATCAGTAATTACTGAGAAGGGTACTCCGTAGTAGGATGACACAATGGCGGTGCAAGCTGGGAACAAAATGCAAATGCTGGGAATGATTCTAGTAACTAGGGAGAACCCCAACAGTAGAGAGAGATTCCACTGTTTGAAAGGTTATGGCACAATCGAAGAAACCGGGAATGGACCCCAGCTAATGCCGACGATAAATCCTAGTGCTTGCGCATGCTCTCAAGAACTTGAGCATTTCTGTATTCATCAGGGTTTTACCAATATCCGTGTCAAGGACCCTGGCAACACAACATGCTACCATGATGAATAATGGTGGAAGATGCAGATGCAAAGAAAGATAACACTTTCTCAGATTTCACCTTAGCGAGGCCAAGGGATCAAAATCTGGATGATCGACCGAGAGACATTTAGCGCTCCGCTTCTAATGTTCTCCTTGATGTGCTAGCCTAACCCATTCATTGGAATGGTTTGGTATCTAGAACATCAAGTAGTAGGTCAGACTCCGGGAGCTCAGGAATCCATAAGGAATAACTACTGGAGTAAATCCTACGTAATCCTTATGGGGAGGTGGCCAACTTACTCAATCAAGATACTACAATAATAGGTCTTCCAGCTCGGTGTGTTGGCCACGACATCCACTTACCGGGTTACAGAGAGACCAATATTATAGCTCTTGGGAAAACGTCCCAACCATTACATCTGCCTGAGATTCAGATCTGGTTGGTGTCAGGATATTCCAGACTCATCGAGTCTAGAAACAAAATGAAAGTCTGCAACACAAATCGACGAGATGACATTGCGAGATTCTCAGGAAATGGACTATGGTAGTAAGATCCAAAACATGAGCTGGTTCTGCTAAACACACATGAACACGCTGTCCCAGACAAGCATGACCACATGGTGGTCTTACAATGAAACACTACCCAGTCCTGGTTGGGAACCATCATCAAGGATATCGAAGTCCTTGCATAAGTCATATGATTAGCTCTTATGGAGAACTTCTTCTCCCTGAACAAGTCAATCAGTGGCTTGGTGTGCTAGGGATACGTATGGAATGAAGATGATCAGTCTATCAAACCATAGAATACTTCGCACGTGCATGACTAACTTGGGATGATTCCAGAGGAAGCAAAACAAACTTTCCTGGATTCACGGCGGCAACTTACATCAAATGCACGTGAATAAAAGGAGGTCCCTTCTTTCATCCAAACATATACTTCATGAACGGGGCGTGAAGAAAATGATTACACAAGTTTCCAACACTAGCTGGATGTTCAACACAATCATGGAGAGGGCATGGATGTTGTCGATGGGCTCAACAACAATTCATCCAGGTTTCCATATAAATGGAAATACATAATTAAGTGAACACGGTGATAGCATTGGTCAGACCCAAAGAATATAATGATGTATGCTCAAGGAATCAACCACGAGTAGGACAACATTACGAATATCGTTGGTTCTGATTTGATTTGACGATAGCCCACACTCAAATCAAAGTTTGGGTAAGACAATAGCACCGACAATTGAGCACGAGGATCAATTGATGAAGATATCATCTTTCTCCAACACACACGCAAGATATCCCTTTGGAATGAACTGAGTCGGACAAGCTTTTATCTTTCAACTCTCCAAGTTGTTGTTTAGCTTAACCAACTTGCTTAGGGTATCCGACACAGATTCTTGGAGAAAGGACGGTTTGGAGGAAAACCAACATGATCACAAACTCAACATAGCGGGCAGGTGACAATCTAGTAATACTTCCAAGAAGATATTCGGAACATCATGAACCACCGATATGTTACTAAGCTCGAGAACAATCTTGCTTTTCAGGGCAAGACAATGTGATCAAGAGAGTGATGGATTGACACACTCCTAACACATTGGTCGAAGAGTGCACCAGAAACAATGATTAGGTAGCACAATCTACCTTAGAACGATGATTCGATAACCAACATGCTAAGAATGAAGTTATTGTCCTTTAACTACCAAGCAACGGGGTTGCTAGGAGTATTGATTTCACACATCATGATTCACTTGTCGACATTCCGATTGCAACAACACGGAAACTGAGAAATCAATAATGATGGAGAGAGTATCACTACGTCAAGAATTCATGAGAGATGATGCAATTCCTATGACAATCCTGACATAAAGGGGGTAATACTCCGAGGTAGAATAGAACAAAAGCCGGATTGGCATTTTGATCTGCGGAATACAACTACTTTGACCAGTCCAAGAAATGGATGAGGTGCTGGAGTTTGTTTCTCCTAGTCATTCCAGAATAGAATGGCTCGATGGACCACAAGAATAATAGGCATCGATAACACGAATAAACGACATAAACTTGGTTATCAACTGATAGACAAGGATCGGAATACAACTACAGAGGGACAACTCAAAGGAACATATGTCTTTTTGAGTTGTGAATGCATAGGTTAGTATGTCGAACAAGTTCAACACATTTCTTCCGGATAACCCATGCTGATAGGTAGGACTGGAAGAGTCACAATTATGAATGGAGAACTCCTCAGGAGTACTCTAATGGTGATCTTTTGGTTCAAATAACTTCTGCCTTAATGGTTCATGGTATTTGGAAGAAAGAAATTCCACGGACCTCGAGGACTGTCGCAAGGTTTCTCATATCCTAAAGGAACGAGCAACACTATCTACACAAATTAAGTAGAGTGAATCTTGGGTTCATGAACCGAGGAGTAGAATACCTACTACTAATTGGCATCACGGGATGCTTTCGAGAATGGTGTTCAGAATCATCACACCGGAGCACAAAACATGGCTAGATTACTAGGTGACTCCCTAAAACACCTAGGGTCATAATAATAGCTCCAACATATACGCCGAGGCAATGGAGTACCTCACAGACCGACTAGTGTGCTTAATCTGGCCCAAAAGGACATCGGGAACGGAAAGAAAAGGTTTGCAAATGCATCAGACTATGTAGAGACTTGGGATGACTCGGACAGCATAACGGCTATAAATGCTCGAAATGATTTGAGACATCATGCAAAATGGTGGCATAACCACTCAACAACACAATATCAAGGTTCCGAGATCAACTGTCAACACACAGAAGATAGGAGGAACTGAACTAGGGCTTGAACTCAACAATCCTAGGCAACTACGGTTTAGCACACGTCATCCTGAGAGATAGAAGAGAAGCCTAGTTCTGAACCCCCGCAGAAAAGAAGAGGGTGACTCAGATCAGAAGGCATAGGGTATAAGAAGTAAAAAGAGCCTTACGTTTCCTTCCACAATCAATTCCCCTACATAACTAAAGCATTTCTAGACACAACTTCGACCAGTATGGCTTGGTAATCCTACAGGCAGTCAGGCTCTGATACGAAAGCTGTCAGGACCCAATTCCAAGTCACATCGATCTAGCCGGTAACACCTCATATCACTTTGTGGCCTCTCGCACGGTATTCCCACGGGTGTCGCCTTACCATGGCCCGGGACCGCTTGCGCCTTTTGGCTCATGTATATGATAGTGTCGCTAGCATCCATATGACAGAGAACCCGGGCCGACATGGCTAGTCGTTAACCCAAAGCGGCACTAACCTATGGGGACAGGCATACATGAATCACATCGAGCATGTCGGTCAGCAGCGTGTGAATCCGGGCTGTAGCACTGGGCTAACAGGACTCCGGGAACCCGGGCTGTAGCAGGCTAGGCAGGACTCCGGATGTCACCGCGTGACATTTCCCCCAAGGGACAGACACGGGAACAAAGTGAAACACATGCCGTCCAGTCAAGTGTCCTAAGCAGTAGTGCTGGGCTAGCAGGACTCCGGTGAACCGGGCTGTAGCGGACTACCATGGCTCATGGAAGCACTAGACTACATTTCCCCAAAAAGAGAGGCTGCCAAGGATAAACAACTAGATTGTCGGATCCCACACGTACCAAGCATTTCAATCATACACACAATATGCTCGATATGTGTAAATACAACATGGCATCACAACATAACTCTACAACTCAAGTATTTCTTCATTAGGCTCCGAGGAGCGGGATATTACAAACATGGGTCTCATGACCCAACAATCATAGCATACAATGCATAGCACATGCGAAAGCTTAATATGTCTGAGTACAGACATCTACAAATGAAAAAGGCTAAGAAGCCTGACCATCTACCAGATCCTGCCGAGGGCACAAGATCGTAGCTGAGGTATCAAGCTAACGTCGAAGTCCACGTGAAACTACTAGCGAGACTGGAGTCTCTCTGCAAAAAATAAATTAAGCAAATGTGAGTACAAAAGTACTCAGCAAGACATACATCAGAACTAGCTACATATGCATCGGTATCAACAAAGGGGGGTGGAGTTTAACTGCAGCAAGCCAGCTTTGACTCGGTGGCTATCTTAAACTACGACTTCAAGTAACTGTTTTGAGGTGGCGCACACGAGTCCACATATTCACCAATCAATACACCACTAAGGATCCGCTCCCGTCTCCCTACGAGAACGTCATCCATAGCACTCACGCTTGTCTTGCGCATTTTAGAGTATCCACTTTCACTTGTCTATGAACTGTTATAGGCAACCCAGAAGTCCTTTACCGCGGACACGGCTATTCGAATAGATCATTTATAACCCTGCAGGGGTGTACTTCTCCACACATGTTTCCACCACTTAGCGTCTGCACACGACATGTGCTCGGCAGACTTCGAGCGAAAGCCGACGTGGGTGTAGACCACGACCTGACTAACCGCACAAGTCTCTAGTCCAGGTTTATCGCCTATAAGGGTTCCATCCGCAAGGAAATCTGGCCGAGGTGTCCTCAACGGCCCCAAACGATGTGTACAAGGTCCCGAGACGCCAAACGGGCACCCGGCATACCCGGCCACAGTGTATCTACCGCATCATAGCCCACCCCTAGGGTCAGCGCTACGCACGGCCGCCAACACATAACCTACTAAGACCAGAAACTAGTTGCAACTCCTGGACAAAGGACGAGAGGGTCAATAAGTCGAGCGGGGTCATATTTCAGGGCCCTATGTGTGGTAGTAGCTGTTTCATGGATCACAAACACAGAACTCAGTTCCTGAGGACGGTTTCAGTGAGACAACCCACCATGTACTCCTACATGGCCTCTCACCGCTACCTTTACCAAATCGTGTTCACACACTTAGCTCACACACAGTAGGACATGTTCATCACTGTTCCAATTCACCCCCGATGAATCAGACCTGACTCAACTCTAAGCAGTAGCAGGCATGACAAACAAGCATGAATGAGTAGGCACATCAGGGCTCAAACAACTCCTACTCATGCTAGTGGGTTTCATCTATTTACTATGGAAATGACAGGTCATGCAGAGGATAAGGGGTTCAACTACCGCAGCAAGTAATAGTTGAATCGTTGTTGTCCTAATGCAGTAAAAGAGAGCAGGAGCAAGAGAGTGGGATTGTATCGGAATGAGCAAGGGGGTTTTTCTTGCCTGGCACTTCTGAAGATATCATTGGGTCTTCATCAGTGTCAACGATCACAACGTCGGTACAACGTCTGCCGAGAGGGGACAACCACCGGCAACAGAGAAGGAACACAATCAATGCAATGCATAGCATGATGCATGATAATGACATGGCAATATGTTGTTGATTGAGCTAATGCAACTAGCAACACAATTAAATGAAGTTGGTTTGAATACAAAATTCAAATTCAAACTCCATATATGATTAGTTAAATACCATTTATTTGTTTTGTCCAAAAAAGAGAACAAACATTGTTCAAACATGCATGAAAATGTCATAAACAGATTCCTTGAATTTTTCTGATAATTTTTCATATATAAATTATTTAATTTGGAGTTACGGTTTAATTTCTATGAATTTTTAGAAGTTTATACTAATTTCTGGAATTTCCGGGATTATTTTTAAACCAGAAAATTAATAACTGAGTCATAATGACGTCATCACTACGTCAGCAGGTCAACGTGGTCAGCCCAGGTCAAACTTGACCACTGGGCCCCGCAAGTCAGTGTCTCAGGTCTAATTGGGTTTTAACTTAAAACTAAACCAGAGATTAACAGGGGCTGGACCCACCTGTCAGTGGCGCAGGGGAAGTCAAATCCCAGTCAACCGGGGTCAAACCCACGGGCTTGGCCCACGGCTCATCACCGGCGACGACAGAGACGGCGGGGCGGCTCGGAAATGCTCCTCCGGCGACCAAAACGGCGGCGGAGAGGCTCTACGTGATGTTGGAGCTCGTCCGCGTCTAGTACAGCAAGCGGCAGCAGCTAGGGTGGCCGGGGTTGAGCGCGGCGTCGACATCGGCGGCGGCCGGAGTTCGGACGCACCTGGGAACGGGGCTGCGGTGGCCGTGGAGTGGCGTTCTTATCTCCTACGGCACCTACGCGGCGCGGTGAGCACGTGGGTGTGCTCGGTTGGGAGCTACAACGACTGTGGCCACGGCGGCGAGAAGCTCGGGTGGCGGCGCGGTTCGGTATCCGGCGGAGCGACGGCTACAACGTGCAAACGGAGCGCAAAGGAGGGGGGTTTGGGTCAGTGGCTCACGGCGAGTCGGACGAGCAGGTCGGCGAGGCCGGGGAAGCGTCGGAGCGAGCGGGGCGGCGAGGCGGATCTCCGGCGGCCGAAGAAGGGGATGACGGTGATGGCGGCGTTACGGGGCGCTCCGACTGGCTTCCTTCTGTGGAGAGGCATAGCGCGAGGTGGCGGAGCTGCTGGGCATGACAGAGGGGCGAGCGGGTGGCTTTGGTGACGACTACGGCGAACGGCAGCGAGGATGGCGCTCGGCCATCGTGGGAGAGGGTGAGGGAAAGAGCGAGGGAGGGAGAGATCGATCCGAACGGGTCTGGGGGGTGGCGTGGCGCTATGGAAGGCTCAGGGCGCTTCGGGGAAGCAGGAGGTGGCTCGCGCGTGGACGCGCGCGGCGAGCACGTGCCTTCGTCCTCCTGGCAGGGGAGGAAGACTACGAGAAGGAGGCCAGTGGGCTGGGCCAGCGAGCTGGGCCGGCCAGGCAAGTGGCCCAGGTAGGTCCTTCTCTCTCTTTCTTTCTTTTATTTCTATTTTTCTTTTGTTCTGTAAGTTTGTGGCATTACTAAAAATATCTAGGCACTTTCAAAAATCACCAAACTATGCATGCCCAATGTTTAGAATATATCAAACATGGAACATTTTGGTTTGGGATTATTTGGACATTTTAAATATTTTATAGTATTTAAGTGCCCAAATTCAAATACAATAAGATTTAATTCAAAAATCCAGAATGGCCTAGAAATATGTGCATGACTTTTGGCAGAGGTTTTCACCAAACTATAAAGCCACTAGTTACAAGCAAACTCTAGGGCTGTGACAACTCACCCCCACTAAACAAGAATCTCGTCCCGAGATTCAAGACGTGAGGTAAGAAGACAGAGGGGACACAAAGCTAACACGATCTTCACGATCCAACTGTCCTTCTCAAAGATGTTGATTCATTGCTTCAATTTGATCTTGACGTCTTTGCTTTCGAGATCTCCATCCAGCACGATGATGGCAGAAAGAAACTCTACAGGAATCGATCTCCTCGAAGATCGAGTACTCAGGATCAACTCAGGGAGTGAGATGTTGAAACATCTCTTGAGCTGAGAGACAAAACACACATCAGGGGTGATGGAAAGAAGCGGATGACAAGGGTTCAAGTTGGTAGACAAAAATTCCACACCTAAGAGGGTGGTGAACGGTGTCAACGTAGCGAGGAGTTAGGTTGCCAAGATACCACAATGAGACACCTTAAGGAAGGTGACTCGCAGAAATATTCCCTTAAGTGGCAAAAAGAATTACTTTTGATCCATAGATCATTGAGACTCTCTATACCAACCTAAGGCAATTCACAAACGATCCTTTGACGGAGTTCGAGAGAACGACATACTCGGGCTAGAATGGATGATGTGGACTACCTTGTTGAAGAAAACGCGATGGATGATTTGCTTATCATCAAATATGGATGGAACCCATGGTAGGACCACTTTGAAGATGATCCTGATCAGTAATTACTGAGAAGGGTACTCCCTAGTAGGATGACACAATGGCGGTGCAAGCTGGGAACAAAATACAAATGCTGGGAATGATTCTAGTAACTGGGGAGAACCCCAACAGTAGAGAGAGATTCCACGGTTTGAAAGGTTATGGCATAATCAAAGAAACCGGGAACGGACCCCAGCTAATGCCGACGATAAATCCTAGTGCTTGCGCATGCTCTCAAGAACTTGAGCATTTCTGTATTCATCAGGGTTTTACCAATATCTGTGTCAAGGACCCTGGCAACACAACATGCTACCATGATGAATAATGGTGGAAGATGCAGATGCAAAGAAAGATAACACTTTCTCAGATTTCACCTTAGCGAGGCCAAGGGATCAAAATCCAGATGATCGACCGAGAGACATTTAGCGCTCCGCTTCTAATGTTCTCCTTGATGTGCTAGCCTAACCCATTCATTGGAATGGTTTGGTATCTAGAACATCAAGTAGCAGGTCAGACTCCGGGAGCTCAGGAATCCATAAGGAATAACTACTGGAGTAAATCCTACGTAATCCTTATGGGGAGGTGGCCAACTTACTCAATCAAGATACTACAATAATAGGTCTTCCAGCTCGGTGTGTTGGCCACGACATCCATTTACCGGGTTACAGAGAGACCAATATTATAGCTCTTGGGAAAACGTCCCAACCATCACATCTGCCTGAGATTCAGATCTGGTTGGTGTCAGGATATTCCGGACTCATCGAGTCTAGAAACAAAATGAAAGTATGCAACAGAAATCGACGAGATGACATTGCGAGATTCTCAGGAAATGGACTATGGTAGTAAGCTCCAAAACATGAGCTGGTTCTGCTAAACACACATGAACACGATGTCCCAGACAAGCATGACCACATGGTGGTCTTACAATGAAACACTACCCAGTCCTGGTTGGGAACCATCATCAAGGATATCGAAGTCCTTGCATAAGTCATATGATTAGCTCTTATGGAGAACTTCTTCTCCCTGAACAAGTCAATCAGTGGCTTGGTGTGCTAGGGATACGTATGGAATGAAGATGATCAGTCTATCAAACCATAGAATACTTCGCACGTGCATGACTGACTTGGGATGATTCCAGAGGAAGCAAAACAAACTTTCCCGGATTCACGGCGGCAACTTACATCAAATGCACGTGAATAAAAGGAGGTCACTTCTTTCATCCAAACATATACTTCATGAACGGGGCGTGAAGAAAATGATTACACAAGTTGAGTGGCCGTGGAGTGGCCGTGGAGTGGCGTTCTTATCTCCTACGGCACCTACGCGGCGCGGTGAGCACGTGGGTGTGCTCGGTTGGGAGCTACAACGACTGTGGCCATGGCGGCGAGAAGCTCGGGTGGCGGCGCGGTTCGGTATCCGGCGGAGCGACGGCTACAACGTGCAAACGGAGCGCAAAGGAGGGGGGTTTGGGTCAGTGGCTCACGGCGAGTCGGACGAGCAGGTCGGCGAGGCCGGGGAAGCGTCGGAGCGAGCGGGGCGGCGAGGCGGATCTCCGGCGGCCGAAGAAGGGGATGACGGCGATGGCGGCGTTACGGGGCGCTCCGACTGGCTTCCTTCTGTGGAGAGGCATAGCGCGAGGTGGCGGAGCTGCTGGGCATGACAGAGGGGCGAGCGGGTGGCTTTGGTGACGACTACGGCGAACGGCAGCGAGGATGGCGCTCGGCCATCGTGGGAGAGGGTGAGGGAAAGAGCGAGGGAGGGAGAGATCGATCCGAACGGGTCTGGGGGGTGGCGTGGCGCTATGGAAGGCTCAGGGCGCTTCGGGGAAGCAGGAGGTGGCTAGCGCGTGGACGCGCGCGGCGAGCACGTGCCTTCGTCCTCCTGGCAGGGGAGGAAGACTACGAGAAGGAGGCCAGTGGGCTGGGCCAGCGAGCTGGGCCGGCCAGGCAAGTGGCCCAGGTAGGTCCTTCTCTCTCTTTCTTTCTTTTATTTCTATTTTTCTTTTGTTCTGTAAGTTTGTGGCATTACTAAAAATATCTAGGCACTTTCAAAAATCACCAAACTATGCATGCCCAATGTTTAGAATATATCAAACATGGAACATTTTGGTTTGGGATTATTTGGACATTTCAAATATTTTATAGTATTTAAGTGCCCAAATTCAAATACAATAAGATTTAATTCAAAAATCCAGAATGGCCTAGAAATATGTGCATGACTTTTGGCAGAGGTTTTCACCTTTAACAAAAATCATGAACTTTTCTAAAGGGCAATTGGGATCATTGAAAATATTTTTTATTGAACCTAGTTGAATTCATTTGGTGCTAGGGTTTCAACAATCCCCATTTCAAGTTTGATGAAATTTAAACATGATGCATGGATGTAAAGCCACTAGTTACAAGCAAACTCTAGGGCTGTGACAACTCACCCCCACTAAACAAGAATCTCATCCCGAGATTCAAGACGTGAGGTAAGAAGACAGAGGGGACACAAAGCTAACACGATCTTCACGATCCAACTGTCCTTCTCAAAGATGTTGATTCATTGCTTCAATTTGATCTTGACGTCTTTGCTTTCGAGATCTCCATCCAGCACGATGATGGCAGAAAGAAACTCTACAGGAATCGATCTCCTCGAAGATCGAGTATTCAGGATCAACTCAGGGAGTGAGATGTTGAAACATCTCTTGAGCTGAGCGACAAAACACACATCAGGGGTGATGGAAAGAAGCGGATGACAAGGGTTCAAGTTGGTAGACAAAAATTCCACACCTAAGAGGGTGGTGAACGGTGTCAACGTAGCGAGGAGTTAGGTTGCCAAGATACCACAATGAGACACCTTAAGGAAGGTGACTCGCAGAAATATTCCCTTAAGTGGCAAAAGAATTACTTTTGATCCATAGATCATTGAGACTCTCTATACCAACCTAAGGCAATTCACAAACGATCCTTTGACGGAGTTCGAGAGAACGACATACTCGGGCTAGAATGGATGATGTGGACTACCTTGTTGAAGAATACGCGATGGATGATTTGCTTATCATCAAATATGGATGGAACCCATGGTAGGACCACTTTGAAGATGATCCTGATCAGTAATTACTGAGAAGGGTACTCCCTAGTAGGATGACACAATGGCGGTGCAAGCTGGGAACAAAATGCAAATGCTGGGAATGATTCTAGTAACTGGGGAGAACCCCAACAGTAGAGAGAGATTCCACGGTTTGAAAGGTTATGGCATAATCAAAGAAACCGGGAACGGACCCCAGCTAATGCCGACGATAAATCCTAGTGCTTGCGCATGCTCTCAAGAACTTGAGCATTTCTGTATTCATCAGGGTTTTACCAATATTCGTGTCAAGGACCCTGGCAACACAACATGCTACCATGATGAATAATGGTGGAAGATGCAGATGCAAAGAAAGATAACACTTTCTCAGATTTCACCTTAGCGAGGCCAAGGGATCAAAATCCGGATGATCGACCGAGAGACATTTAGCGCTCCGCTTCTAATGTTCTCCTTGATGTGCTAGCCTAACCCATTCATTGGAATGGTTTGGTATCTAGAACATCAAGTAGCAGGTCAGACTCCGGGAGCTCAGGAATCCATAAGGAATAACTACTGGAGTAAATCCTACGTAATCCTTATGGGGAGGTGGCCAACTTACTCAATCAAGATACTACAATAATAGGTCTTCCAGCTCGGTGTGTTGGCCACGACATCCATTTACCGGGTTACAGAGAGACCAATATTATAGCTCTTGGGAAAACGTCCCAACCATCACATCTGCCTGAGATTCAGATCTGGTTGGTGTCAGGATATTCCAGACTCATCGAGTCTAGAAACAAAATGAAAGTCTGCAACAGAAATCGATGAGATGACATTGCGAGATTCTCAGGAAATGGACTATGGTAGTAAGCTCCAAAACATGAGCTGGTTCTGCTAAACACACATGAACACGCTGTCCCAGACAAGCATGACCACATGGTGGTCTTACAATGAAACACTACCCAGTCCTGGTTGGGAACCATCATCAAGGATATCGAAGTCCTTGCATAAGTCATATGATTAGCTCTTATGGAGAACTTCTTCTCCCTGAACAAGTCAATCAGTGGCTTGGTGTGCTAGGGATACGTATGGAATGAAGATGATCAGTCTATCAAACCATAGAATACTTCGCACATGCATGACTGACTTGGGATGATTCCAGAGGAAGCAAAACAAACTTTCCCGGATTCACGGCGGCAACTTACATCAAATGCACGTGAATAAAAGGAGGTCACTTCTTTCATCCAAACATATACTTCATGAACGGGGCGTGAAGAAAATGATTACACAAGTTTCCAACACTAGCTGGATGTTCAACACAATCATGGAGAGGGCATGGATGTTGTCGATGGGCTCAACAACAATTCATCCAGGTTTCCATATAAATGGAAATCCATAATTAAGTGAACACGGTGATAGCATGGTCAGACCCAAAGAATATAATGATGTATGCTCGAGGAATCAACCACGAGTAGGACAACATGACGAATGTTGTTGGTTCTGATTTGATTTGACAATAGCCCACACTCAAATCAAAGTTTGGGTAAGACAATAGCACCGACAATTGATCACGAGGATCAATTGATGAAGATATCATCTTTCTCCAACACACACGCACACACGCGCAAGATATCCCTTTGGAATGAAATGAGTCAGACAAGCTTTTATCTTTCAACTCTCCAAGTTGTTGTTTAGCTTAACCAACTTGCTCAAGGTATCCGACACAGATTCTTGGAGAAAGGACGGTTTGGAGGAAAACCAACATGATCACAAACTCAACATAGCGGGCAGGTGACAACCTGGTAATACTTCCAAGAAGATATTCGGAACATCATGAACCACCGATATGTTACTAAGCTTGAGAACAATCTTGCTTTTTAGGGCAAGACAATGTGATCAAGAGAGTGATGGATTGACACACTCCTAACACATTGGTCGAAGAGTGCACCAGAAACAATGATTAGGTAGCACAATCTACCTTAGAACGATGATTCGATAACCAACATGCTAAGAATGAAGTTATTGTCCTTTAACTACCAAGCAACGGGGTTGCTAGGAGTATTGATTTCACACATCATGATTCACTTGTCGACATTCCGGTTGCAACAACACGGAAACCGAGAAATGAATAATGATGGAGAGAGTATCACTACGTCAAGAATTCATGAGAGATGCTGCAATTCCTATGACAATCCTGATATAAAGGGGGTAATACTCCGAGGTAGAACAAAACAAAAGTTGGATTGGCATTTTGATCTACGGAATACAACTACTTTGACCAGTCCAAGAAATGGATGAGGTGCTGGAGTTTGTTTCTCCTAGTCATTCCGGAATAGAATGGCTCGATGGACCATAAGAATAATAGGCATCGATAACATGAATGCACAACATAAACTTGGCTATCAACTGATAGACAAGGATCAGAATACAACTACAGAGGGACAACTCAAAGGAACATATATCTTTCTGAGTTGTGGATGCATAGGTTAGTATGTCGAACAAGTTCAACATATTTCTTCCGGATAACCCATGCTGAGATGTAGGACTGGCAGAGTCACAATTATGAATGGAGAACTCCTCAGGATTACTCTAGTGGTGATCTTTTGGTTCAAATAACTTCTGCCTTAATGGTTCATGGTATTTGGAAGAAAGAAATTCCACGGACCTCGAGGACTGTCACATGGTTTCTAATATCCTAAATGAACAAGCAACACTATCTACTCAAATTAAGTAGAGTGAATCTTGGGTTCAAGAACCCAGGAGTAGAATACCTACTACTAATTGGCATCACGGGATGCTTTCGAGAATGGTGGCCAGAATCATCACACCGGAGCACAAAACATGGCTAGATTACTAGGTGACTCCCTAAAACACCTAGGGTCATAATAATAGCTCCAACATATACGCCGAGGCAACGGAGTACCTCACAGACCGAGTAGTGTGCTTAATCTGGCCCAAAAGGACATCGGGAACGGAAAGAAAAGGTTTGCAAATGCATCAGACTATGTAGAGACTTGGGATGACTCGGACAGCATAACAGCTATAAATGCTCGAAATGATTTGAGACATTATGCAAAATGGTGGCATAACCACTCAAAACACAATATCAAGGTTCCGAGATCAACTGTCAACACACAGAAGATAGGAGGAACTGAACTGGGGCTTGAACTCAACAATCCTAGGCAACTACGGTTTAGCACACGTCATCCCGAGAGATAGAAGAGAAGCCTAGTTCTTAACCCCAGCAGAAAAGAAGAGTGTCGGTGTCAAAACCGACGGATCTCGGGTAGGGGGTCCCGAACTGTGCGTCTAGGCCGGATGGTGACAGGAGACGAGGGACACAATGTTTTACCCAGGTTCGGGCCCTCTTGATGGAGGTAAAACCCTATGTCCTGCTTGAATAATATTGATGATATGGGTAGTACAAGAGTAGATCTACCACGAGATCAAGGAGGCTAAACCCTAAAAGCTAGCCTATGGTATGATTGTTGTATGATGAGGTTGTCCTATGGACTAAAACCCTCCGGTTTATATAGACACCGGAGAGGGTTAGGGTTACACAAAGTCGGTTACGATCGTAGGAGATCTTGAATATCCGTGTCGCCAAGCTTGCCTTCCACGCCAAGGAAAGTCCCATCCGGACACGGGACGGAGTCTTCAATCTTGTATCTTCATAGTCCTGGAGTTCGGCTGAAGGTATAGTCTGGCTACCCGAACACCCCCTAATCTAGGACTCCCTCAGTAGCCCCTGAACCAGGCTTCAACGACGACGAGTCCGGCGCGCAGATTGTCTTCGGCATTGCAAGGCGGGTTCCTCCTCCAAATTCTTCATAGAAGTTTGTAAACACCAAGAGTAGTGTCCGGCTCTGCAAAATAAGCTTCCATGTATTGCCATAGAGAGAATAATATTAATACAAATCTAATCAGCTGACGTATTCCGTAGCGTGACATCACACTATGGCCAAGCCTTTATTTGAATCGTTTTCACTTCTCCACCTCAGCGTGTTTTGCGAGGCGGTTTCCTTGGCACGTACTGTCAAAGGAGAGATCGTGTCCCCTTTGTTTACGGGGTTCTCGTTAATACAGACGTGGGTAACCCAACCACGCCACTTATCACGGCGCTTGGGAGGCAAGCGAGTTTTACTAGGCTGGTGGGGACGCATAGTCGCATCTGCCCATATAAGGGGATAAGGATCCACCTTTTTACCTACGCCTTCTTCCTCCTTTGCCTACCCATCTTCTGCACACCCGAGCTCCAGTGCCCAAGCCCGCACTTCCTACCTCAACCCTCTCCAACAATGTCCGGAGCGGGAGGCAAGTGGATGGTCTCCTCCGTCACGGAGGGCCATGTCAAAAGGGTAAGGAAGGCCGGATACCTGTCCAAAGACATCACGCACCGGCTTCCTGAGGAGGGGCAGCTTCTCCCCACCCCAAGGCCCCATGAGAGGGTAGTATTTCTTCCCCACTTCCTCCTCGGACTGGGTTTGCCTCTCCACCCATTTGTCCGCGGGCTCATGTTCTACTATGGCCTAGATTTCCACGATCTGGCCCCGAACTTCATCCTCAATATCTCGGCGTTTATCGTCGTGTGCGAGGCTTTCCTCTGCATTCGCCCCCATTTCGGCCTCTGGCTCAAGACCTTCAACATCAAGCCAAAGGTGGTGCGCAGCAACCAGGCAGAGTGCGGAGGTGCCATGGCGGGCAAAATTGCCAACGTCCTATGGCTCGAGGGCTCCTTTGTGGAGACCTTGAAGGGGTGGCGGTCAGGGTGGTTTTACATCACCGAGCCACGCGATCCGAAGTGGATCACAGCCCCTGAATTCCGATCCGGACCCCCTACGCGGCTCACGTCCTGGAAGGAGACGAGCTTGTCATGGGGCGACGAAGGAGAGTTGACCGGACTGCAAAAATGCATCCAGTCCCTGGTGAACAAGCAGCTCAAGCTTGTCAACGTAATCCAGGTCATGCTCGTCCGTCGGATCCTTCCGTGTCAAGAATGGGACTTCAATTTGTGGGAGTTCAACCCGGCGCAGCACCGAACTCTGAGCAGGCTCTTCGACACGACGTGCGAAGATGTCTGGAGGGGGCTAACCAAAGGCGCCGAGGCTCCCACATCCGCCTCCGAAGACCGCGGATTCAGCTCGCAGCGTCCTACTGGCGAGGTAAGATATTTCCATCTTTTACAGGACGTTAAGTTTTTTCATAGTTTGACTCTATGCAGGATCTAAACTCCCTCACCTTTGACAGGATTGGCGGGAGAAGTCCGGACAGATTAACTGTCCGGCTCCCTTGCCCGAAGACCCAGCCCCTGCTCTCCTAGAGAAGCTGCTGGTTCCGGCACCTTATGTGGTGCCGGAGAAGAAGGCCAAGAAGAAGAAGGCCACGGGGACTCGAAAGAGTTCCCGGCATATGGTGGTGTCGGACTCGTCGTCCGACGAGTCCGAGACGCACTCCTCCCGTGAAGGCAAGGAGGAGGAAGAAGAAACCTCTCCCCCTCCAGTGGGGGGAGGAAAGAAGATGAAGGCCGCCCCAGTAGGGGAGGCCGAGGGGTCCAAGAAGAGGAAAACCCCTCCGCCGGACTACGTCCCCGACACCGACGAGGACGAAGAGGAGTGGCCGAACAGGGCCAAGCATCTGGCGAGATCGTAAGTGTTCGGATACCAGAGTAACCCATGATATTCCTTTTGTTGCACAGCTTTCCCTAATGTCGGATATAATCATGCAGTCCGCCCAAGGACAGGCTCGACGAGTCGTCGAGCGGCTCCCTGGATTCATCGGACGTGAATTCAGTTCCGCCCGCTGCTTCCCCCTGTGCTGCGGATGACGCCGAAGTGGCATCGCGACAAGCTCCGGGGCGAGAGGAGGTGGTCCAAGAGGAGCCACGAGGCGACCTCCCGGACTCCAGGAGTGAAGGGGACAAGACCCCCCTGGGCTACAAGTCCGGCTTTAAGCCGGACACTGCGCCGAAATCATCAACGGTTCCGGACCGCGGTGGGCGAACTCCTGCCAAGAGGAGCAAGCCTACTGAGCCGGCGTCCTCTGTCCAACCGGGGGCGCCGGACAATCTGCTGGAGGAGCTTAAGGGCGCCTCCATCGACGAGGAGCACTGTGCCATCATGAGTACGGTGGTCCACAAGGTTTGGTCCGCCAAAAGTGGACTGACTGAAGCTTGTGCTAGCCTTCTAACAGGCTTCGAGGTAAGTAAAAATATGTAAAAATATTACCATATAGACAGTAGCCCCTGATGCTCTGTTTGGCGTTCGGAAAGAAAAGCCGAATAGAGGATCTATTAAATATCGCAGGAGTCTAACTAAAAAGGAGTCAATATACGTATGCAGGCTTCGCTGCTGGCCACCGCCGCACTGACTGTGGAGGTGGGTGCCCTGAAGCAGGGCCTCGAGCAGACCGAGCAAGAGCTCGGCCTTGCCAAACGGCAGCTCGAGGAGAAAGAAGGTAAGAGATACCTTATAGAAAAAATGCCTATAGGAAGGCGCAATTGCAAAAAATGATAGGAGTATACTGCTTATTGTAGGGGCCACAACTGAGGTGGCGACCCTCAAGCAGGCGCTGTCCGAGGCCAAGAAGAAAGCGGCAACGGAGCGCGCCGAGCGGGAGAAATTTGAGGCGCAGGTCGGCGAGGTGCGGCAAGAGCTTCAGGTTCTCATGCAAAAACATGAGAGTTTGGAGCTCGACTCGAAGACGCGAGCGTCCGAGCTTGCTGCGGCCCTTAAAACTGCCAAATCTGCCAAGGCCGAAGCCCAGAAGGCCCTCCGGGAATTGGATGCGGTGAAAAAGATAGCGGTGGGTAAGGCATTCTATATGCAAAGCAGACAAATAAAAGTAAACTACTTGTTACTTACCCGAATCCGGAGCTCTCCAAGGGCATTCGCAGATCTTCCCCACAGCGTATCCGATGCCGCCGCATTCTATCGAGCCGAGGAAGGCAGCTCGACGAAGAAGGTGTTCTAGTCTCGGTACGCTGAGGCCGGACACCCTGTGCCCTTGAGCGACCAGCTGAAGCAGCTGGTCGAGCTCCACAAGGCGGTCGAACAGGCCCTGAAGGGCTTCATAGTTCAGCTGTGGCCTGGAGAGGCCCTGCCTGGGAGCTACTTCGGACTGGTGCGGCGGCTGGTGGAGGCTTGTCCAAGGCTCGAGGTCATCAAGCGCTCCGTCTGCATCGAAGGTGACCGTAGGGCCCTTGCCCGTACAAAGGTGCACTGGGGTAAGCTGGACGGTGAGAAGCTTGTGAAGGACGGGCCGCTGCCAGGGAAGGAGCATCACAAGCCCGAGAACTATTACAAGGATGTTCTTGCTGGTTCCCGCCTTGTGGTGGATGAATGTACCAAGGATGTAATTTTTGAATGAACTCGCTCGTGTTATCCTGTGCGCTGAAAAGTTGTTCATATGCGCTAAGCAATGCTTGAATTTAAAATATTACTTTCTGTGCGGCCGTTTATCAAAAAATTGAGAGATGGCCAGTCGTTGGCTTCTGCCCCCATGCCACTAGTGTTGGGGTGTTCGGGATAAACCTAAGCGCTCTTTTTCCCATGATTGGGTCCGTCGAGGGAGGCGGTCAGCAAAACGACCAAGGCAATCGGACTATAATGCTTGAACACTCTCACTTAGCCATAGAACTCTATAATTTTAAATTTCAGCGAAGCCCCTAGTATTCGGAAGAACGAGTTCGGGGCGCTATCCACGCCTTGGCCGGACAAAGCCGGTTCCTCGCTCGAAGCGGCATAAGCCTTTAAGGACTCGAAAAACCTCTCGAACAGCGACCGGTCTCTCGCCTCATCATGACAGTCATTTTTAGCTTTCTCCACTGAGGTGCTCGGCCCAGCTCAACTGGGGCACAATCGCAGTGGTTCTCCTAGTGCTACCTTAGCCGATATAGCGGAACGTAAGGCACCAAAACATAGGAGCCGGGCAAACCCAACTATTGACCCAAATCATGATTCGGAGCCGATGCATATAGTGCTATAAGTTTGGGGTGCCGCACTTGTGAAAGTGGACGGACTTCTCACGCCATATTGATGGGTACTGAAGCCCCTGGCGTATTTTGCCGTACCACGATGTACGGATGCAGCATGTTATTAATAAACATATATATATAAAGAGGGTAATGCAAAAAATAGACAAAAAGCTATGCATTGTTTATAGAAAGGCTGCTCTGAAAGCGGAACGATACAAATAGTGCGATAAGCAAAATAAATTGGACTATTTAACATGTCCTGGCCAGGGGCAGGCCGCGGAATTGTATTAAAAAACAGGTATACTGCTCGCAATAGAGACCACCTGAGAGTTCCATAATGCGGTGTGGCTTGGTTGCTTCCCTGGATCTTGCATCGTTTGTGCGGCAGTTGAATTGCCGAACGGGTCGTCCGAAGTATGGAGTCCTGAGAGTAAGAGAAAAAAAGAAGGAATTCGGCAGCCCCTGGTGCGGTTTAAGCCGTATTTCGGGCGTGCCGTGATAGTGCCCCTTCCCCCGTGCCCATGGTATTTCAAGAGCGTAGTTATGTACGTGAAGCGCTGGTTTCTCTATATCGCGAGGCCTAGGGTTGGGGCTGCATTGCTACGCTAGCTCGGAACGTGCCAGGCGGTCTTGTTGTAGGGTACTCCGGGTGCGCTTGATAGTGTCCGGCTTTTTGAAGGCCGAACTGGAGAACTGCCTAGAGAGGCTGCTTTGTACTTCTGCTGCGAGCGCTGCCGTGTGCTCCTCCGTTCGGAGGGAGCATTCAGTGTTCCCATTGACCGTGATTACTCCTCTAGGTCCTGGCATCTTGAGCTTGAGGTATGCATAGTGCGGTACCGCGTTGAATTTTGCGAATGCGGTTCGCCCGAGCAGTGCGTGATAGCCACTACGGAACGGGACTATGTCGAAGATTAACTCCTCGCTTCGGAAGTTATCCGGAGATCCGAAGACCACTTCCAGTGTAACTGAGCCTGTACAGTTGGCTTCTACACCTGGTATGATGCCTTTAAAGGTCGTTTTGGTGGGCTTGATCCTCGAGGGATCTATGCCCATCTTTCGCACTGTATCCTGGTAAAGCAGGTTCAGGCTGCTGCCGCCGTCCATGAGGACCCTTGTGAGATGAAATCCGTCAATGATTGGGTCTAGAACCAATGCGGCGAAGCCGCCGTGACGGATGCTAGTGGGGTGGTCCCTTCGATCAAGGTGATCGGGCAGGAGGACCATGGGTTGAACTTTGGGGCGACCGACTCCATCGCATATACGTCCCGTAACGCACGCTTCCGCTCCCTCTTGGGGATGTGGGTTGTGTATATCATGTTCACCGTCCGCACTTGCGGGGGAAATCCCTTCTGTCCACTGTTGTTCGGCGGCCTGGGCTCCTCCTCGTCGTTGCTATGCAGCCCCTTGTCTTTGTTTTCGGCTCTTAACTTGCCTGCCTGCTTGAACACCCAACAATCCCTGTTGGTGTGATTGGCTGGCTTTTCGGGGGTGCCATGTATCTGGCACAAGCGGTCGAGTATTCGGTCCAAACTGGACGGGCCCTGAGTTTTTCTTTTGAATGGTTGTTTCCGTTGACTGGATTTGTAGCCTCGGAATCCGGCATTAACTGCCGTATCCTCGTTGTTGTCGCTGTTAACGTGGTGCTTTTGTTTGTTCCGACGTGACCTGTCACTTTTTTCCTTGGTATTCGAATTACCAGTGTTCTTGGTTAAGTTGTTACTGCGAGCTAGCCAGCTGTCTTCTCCGCGCAAAGGTGGCTCATGAGTGTCGTGAGGGCTGCCATAGATTTCGGCTTTTCCTGTCCCAGGTGCCGGGCCAGCCACTCATCACGGATATTATGCTTGAAGGCCGCTCAGGCCTCTGCGTCCGGACAGTCGACTATCTGGTTTTTCTTTGTTAGGAACCATGTCCAGAATTGCCTGGCCGATTCTTCTGGCTGTTGAATTATGTGGCTTAGGTCATCGGCGTCCGGTGGTCGCACATAAGTGCCCTAGAAGTTGTCAAGGAATGCGGCTTCCAGGTCCTCCCAAGAACCGATTGAGTTTGCTGGCAAGCTGTTAAGCCAATGCCAGGCCGGTCCCTTAAGTTTGAGTGGGAGGTATTTGATGGCGTGTAGATCATCGCCGTGGGCCATGTGGATATGAAGGAGATAATCCTCGATTCATACCGCAGGATCTGTTGTGCCATCGTATGAATCGATGTTTACAGGTTTGAAGCCCCAGGGATTTTATGATCCATTACTTCATCTGTGGAGCATAGTGGGTGTGCGGCGCCTCTGTATTGGGCTATATCACGACGCAGCTCAAAGGAGCTTTGTCTGTTGAGTTCGGCCCGGCCAGATTCATTGCGTCCGGAGTGACAATCACCGTCACGTGTCGTGGGGCGCCTGCGCGATCCGTAGATCGATCTTGTTTGCCTTGCCTTGTCCTCCAGGATGCCGTGCAGGTCGGGCGCATTTTCCCATGCCTTAGTATGCTTGACGCGGTTCCGGGGCATGGCTTGAGTGGAGGGCCAAGAGGCGTCTCTGTCATGGCCACGAGGTGGCCGGTCGGCCATGTCATGCGCTGGTGATGTAGGTGCTTCCTCCTCTAGTCGGGGTAGCAGCCTGCGCTTTGGGTAACTCTTGGGGGGCGTTCGAGTTCATACTCTTCGGCCGCAAGGACTTCAGTCCATCTGTCAGCTAGCAAATCCTGATCAGCTCTAAGCTGTTGCCGCTTTTTCTTGAGGCTGCTTGCCATGGCCATGAGCCTGTGTTTAAAATGCTCTTGTTCGGCAAGATCCTTTGGCACGACGAACTCATCGTCGTTGAGGCTTTCCTCGTCTTCGGAGGGAGGCGTATAATTATCGTCCTCAACCTCTTGGTCCGCC
The DNA here is from genome assembly GCF_018294505.1 of Triticum aestivum. NCBI lineage: Eukaryota > Viridiplantae > Streptophyta > Magnoliopsida > Poales > Poaceae > Triticum > Triticum aestivum. The sequence goes on from NC_057806.1 coordinate 556,916,858, forward strand.
GCCCTCTCGTGAGGGCTGGCTTCTCTGTCCTCCTATGCCGAATTTTGCTGGAGGGGGTGTTCTTCGGTGCTATCCGGAGTAGTATTATCTCCCGTGCCGGAATCACCATTTTTGCTTTGGCGAGATTTAGAGCGGCGCCACTGACGCCGGCGCTTGGGATGTTTCTTAGTGGTATTGTCCACCGATGTTCCATCGCCATCTCCATCCTTTGGAGTGTCCACCACATATATGTCATATGACGAGGTGGCCTTCCAACGCCCTACAGGTGCTGGTTCTTGTTCGTCTCCTGCATCGTCGTCCATGCCGTCGATGTCTTCGGAGTCGAAGTCAAGCATGTCGGTTAAGTCGTCGACAGTGGCTATGAAGTGGGTGGTGGGTGGGTTTTGACTTTCTTCATCATCAGTATCCCAACCTTGCTGACCGTAGTCCGGCCAGGGCTCTCCTGATAAAGAGAGAGACTTTAGAGAATTTAGGATGTCGCCGAAGGGTGAGTGCTGAAAGATGTCCGCTGCGGTGAACTCCATTATCGGCGCCCAATCGGATTCGATCGGCGGGGGCGCGGGGGGGCTCGGAGTTCGGAGAGGAATCCGGCTCCTCGGAGTCACGGGCCATGCGGAGTGCGGGGCTGGAGTTCGGCTCGATCGCCTCTGAGATCGCAGCCCCTGAGGCAGCGTCCAACCGCTGATCCTCGATTGGCGCAGTGGGCTCCGAATCAATGGTCGGAACCGATGCGTGTGAGGCCTCCAAGACGATGTTCGGCGGCAGAGCTATATCATGCCCATCGAGACAATGCGGCACGCTTGGCTGTGGCTCAAATCTGTCGAAGATCAAGTCCCCGCGGATGTCAGCCGTGTAGTTTAGGCTTCCAAACCTGACCTGATGGCCAGGGGCATAACTTTTGATCTACTCAAGGTGGCCAAGCAAGTTGGCCCGCAGTGCGAAGCCGCCGAAGACGAAGATCTGTCTGGGGAGAAAAGTCTCACCCTGGACTGCATCATGGTTGATGATCGAAGAAGCCATTGGGCCTGAAAGCGATGACAGAGAGGAACTCCCAATGAAAGCACCAATGTCGGTGTCAAAACCGGCGGATCTCGGGTAGGGGGTCCCGAACTGTGCGTCTAGGCCGGATGGTAACAGGAGACGAGGGACACAATGTTTTACCTAGGTTCGGGCCCTCTTGATGGAGGTAAAACCCTACGTCCTGCTTGATTAATATTGATGATATGGGTAGTACAAGAGTAGATCTACCACGAGATCAAGGAGGCTAAACCCTAAAAGCTAGCCTATGGTATGATTGTTGTATGATGAAGTTATCCTACGGACTAAAACCCTCCAGTTTATATAGACACCGAAGAGGGTTAGGGTTACACAAACTCGGTTACAATGGTAGGAGATCTTGAATATCCGTGTCGCCAAGCTTGCCTTCCACGCCAAGGAAAGTCCCATCCGGACACGGGACGGAGTCTTCAATCTTGTATCTTCATAGTCCTGGAGTCCGGCTGAAGGTATAGTCCGGCTACCCGAACACCCCCTAATCCAGGTCTCCCTCAAAGAGGGTGACTCAGATCAGAAGGCATAGGGTATAAGAAGTAAAAAGAGCCTTCCGTTCCCTTCCACAATCAATTCCCCTACATAACTAAAGCATTTCTAGACACAACTTCGACCAGTATGGCTTGGTAATGCTACAGGCAGTCAGGCTCTGATACCAAAGCTGTCAGCACCCCGATTCCAAGTCACATTGATCTAGCCGGTAACACCTCATATCACTTTGTGGCCTCTCGCACGGTATTCCCACGGGTGTCACCTTACCATGGCCTGAGACCGCTTGCGCCTCTTGTCTCATGTATATGATAGTGTCGCTAGCATCCATATGACAGAGAACCCGGGCCGACATGGCTAGTCGTTAACCCAAAGCGGCACTAACCTATGGGGACAGGCATACATGAATCACATCGAGCAGGTCGGTCAGCAGCGTGTGAATCTGGGTTGTAGCACTGGACTAACAGGACTTCGGGAACCCGGGCTGTAGCAGGCTAGGCAGGACTCCAAATGTCACCGCGTGACATTTCCCCCAAGGGACAGACACAGGAACAAAGTGAACACATGCCGGCCAGTCAAGTGTCCTGAGCAGTAGTGCTGGGCTAGCAGAACTCCGGTGAACCGGGCTGTAGCGGACTACTATGGCTCATGGAAGCACTAGACTACATTTCCCCATAAGAGAGGCTGCCAAGGATAAACAACTAGATTGTCGGATCCCACACATACCAAGCATTTCAATCATACACACAATATGCTCGATATGTGTAAATACAACATGGCATCACAACATAACTCTACAACTCAAGTATTTATTCATTAGGCTCCGAGGAGCGGGATATTACAAACATGGGTCTCATGACCCAACAATCATAGCATACAATGCATAGCACATGTGCAAGCTTAATATGTCTGAGTACAGACATCTACAAATGAAAAAGGCTAAGAAGCCTGACCATCTACCAGATCCTGCCGAGGGCACAAGATCGTAGCTGAGGTATCAAGCTAACGTCAAAGTCCACGTGAAACTACTAGCGAGACTGGAGTCTCTCTGCAAAAAATAAATTAAGCAAACGTGAGTACAAAAGTACTCAGCAAGACTTACATCAGAACTAGCTACATATGCATCGGTATCAACAAAGGGGGGTGGAGTTTAACTGCAGCAAGCCAGCTTTGACTCGGTGGCTATCTTAAACTACGACTGCAAGTAACTCTTTTGAGGTGGCGCACACGAGTCCACATATTCACCAATCAATACACCACTAAGGATCCGCTCCCGTCTCCCTACGAGAACGTCATCCATAGCACTCACGCTTATCTTGCGCATTTTAGAGTATCCACTTTCACTTGTCTATGAACTGTTATAGGCAACACAGAAGTCCTTTACCGCGGACAGGGCTATTCGAATAGATCATTTATAACCCTGCAGGGGTGTACTTCTTCACACATGTTTCCACCACTAAGTGTCTGCACATGACATGTGCTCGGCAGACTTCAAGCGAAAGCCGACGCGGGTGTAGACCGCGACCTAACTAATCGCACAAGTCTCTAGTCCAGGTTTATCGCCTATTAGGGTTCCATCCGCAAGGAAATCCGGCCGGGGTGTCCTCAACGGCCCCAAACGATGTGTACAGGGTCCCGAGACGCCAAACGGGCGCCCGGCATACCCGGCCATAGTGTATCTACCGCATCATAGCCCACCCCTAGGGTCAGCGCTACGCACGGCCGCCAACACATAACCTACTAACACCAGAAACTAGTTGCAACTCCTGGACAAAGGACGAGAGGGTCAATAAGTCGAGCGGGGTCATATTTCAGGGCCCAATGTGTGGTAGTAGCTGTTTCATGGATCACAAACACAGAACTCAGTTCCTGAGGACGGTTTTAGTGAGACAACCCACCATGTACTCCTACATGGCCTCTCACCGCTACCTTTACCAAATTGTGTTCACACACTTAGCTCACACACAGTAGGACATGTTCATCACTATTCCAATTCACCCCCGATGAATCAGACCTGACTCAACTCTAAGCAGTAGCAGGCATGACAAACAAGCATGAATGAATAGGCACATCAGGGCTCAAACAACTCCTACTCATGCTAGTGGGTTTCATCTATTTACTGTGGAAATGACAGGTCATGCAGAGGATAAGGGGTTCAACTGCCGCAGCAAGTAACAGTTGACTCGTTGTTGTCCTAATGCAGTAAAAGAGAGCAGGAGCGAGAGAGTGGGATTGTATCGGAATGAGCAAGGGGGTTTTGATTGCCTGGCACTTCTGAAGATATCATTGGGTCTTCATCAGTGTCAACGATCATAGCGTCGGTACAATGTCTACCGAGAGGGGACAACCACCGGCAACAGAGAAGGAACACAATCAATGCAATGCACAGCATGATGCATGATAATGACATGGAAATATGTTGTTGATTGAGCTAATGCAACTAGCAACACAATTAAATGAAGTTGGTTTGAATACAAAATTCAAATTCAAACTCCATATATGATTAGTTAAATGCCAGTTATTTGTTTTGTCCAAAACAGAGAACAAACATTGTTCAAACGTGCATGAAAATGCCATAAACAGATTCCTTGAATTTTTCTGATAATTTTTCAAATATAAATTATTTCATTTGGAGTTACGATTTAATTTCTATGAATTTTAGAAGTTTATACTAATTTCTGGAATTTCCTGGATTATTTTTACACCAGAAAATTAATAACTGAGTCAGCATGACATCATCACTGCGTCAGCAGGTCAACGTGGTCAGCCTAGGTCAAACCTGACCACTGGGCCCCGCAAGTCAGTGTCTCAGATCTAATTGGGTTTTAACTTAAAACTAAACCAGAGATTAACAGGGGCTGGACCCACCTGTCAGTGGCACAGGGGAAGTCAAATCCCGGTCAACCGGGGTCAAACCCACGGGCTTGGCCCACGGCTCATCGCCGGCAATGACAAAGACGGCGGGGCGGCTTGGAAATGCTCCTCCGGCGACCAAAACGGCGGTGGAGAGGCTCTACGTGATGCTGGAGCTCGTCCGCGTCTAGTACTGCAAGCAGCAGCAGCTAGGGTGGCGAGGGTTGAGCACGGCGTCGACCTCGGCGGCGGCCGGAGTTCGGACGCACTTGGGAACGGGACTGTGGTGGCCGTGGAGTGGTGTTCTTAGCTCCTACGGCACCTACGCGGCGCGGTGAGCACGTGGGTGTGCTCAGTTGGGAGCTACGACGACTGTGGCCATGGCGGCGAGAAGCTCGGGCGGCGGCGCGGTTCGGTCTCTGGCAGAGCGACGGCTACAACGTGCAAACGGAACGCAAAGGAGGGGGGTTTGGGTCAGTGGCTCACGGCGAGTCAGACGAGCAGGTCGGCGAGGCCGGGGAAGCGTCGGAGCGAGCGAAACGGTGAGGCGGATCTCCGGCGGCCGAAGAAGGGGATGACGGCGATGGCGGCGTTACGGGGCGCTCCGACTGGCTTCCTTCTGTGGAGAGGCGTAGCGCGAGGTGGCGGAGCTGCTGGGCATGACAGAGGGGCGAGCGGGTGGCTTTGGTGACGACTACGGCGAACGGCGGCGAGGATGGCGCTCGGCCATCGCGGGAGAGGGTGAGGGAAAGAGCGAGGGAGGGAGAGATCGATCCGAACGGGTCTGGGGGGTGGCGTGGCGCTACGGAAGGCTCAGGGCGCTTCGGGGAAGCAGGAGGTGGCTCGCAGGCGGACGCGCGCGGCGAGCACGTGCCTTCGTCCTCCTGGCAGGGGAGCAAGACGACGGGGAGGAGGCCAGTGGGCTGGGCCAGCGAGCTGGGCCGGCCAGGCAAGTGGCCCAGGTAGGTCCTTCTCTCTCTCTCTTTCTTTTATTTCTATTTTTCTTTTGTTCTGTAAGTTTGTGGCATTACTAAAAATATCTAGGCACTTTCAAAAATCACCAAACTGGGCATGCCCAATGTTTAGAATATATCAAACATGGAACATTTTGGTTTGGGATTATTTGGACATTTTAAATATTTTATAGTATTTAAGTGCCCAAATTCAAATACAATAAGATTTAATTCAAAAATCCAGAATGGCCTAGAAATATGTGCATGACTTTTGGCAGAGGTTTTCACCTTTAACAAAAATCATGAACTTTTCTAAAGGGCAATTGGGATCATTGAAAATATTTTTTTATTGAACCTAGTTGAATTCATTTTGTGCTAGGGTTTCAACAATCCCCATTTCAAGTTTCATGAAATTTAAACATGATGAATGGATGTAAAGCCACTAGTTACAAGCAAACTCTAGGGCTGTGACAACTAGAGGCAGGAGCAGGCGGTCTCCCCAGCGCTGGTTTGGGCGGCTGGTGCAAGAAGAGCAGCGATTGAAGAAGCAGCACGACCGTTTGATTCAAATCCAACGGTTACTGCTACTAGAATCGTTTGTTGACTAAGTTGACAAGCCCTGCGTACGCGTCAACTTAGTAGGCCCATAGGTCAGCCTCCCAACAGGTGCGCCCCAGATGTCAGTGGGAGGAATCATTTTTTCGCGTAATAAGGAGGCAGTTGATTGCGTGCGGCCAGGCCATCGGAGGGAGTAGGGTGGGTCGGGGAAGCATGCACGTCATCACAGCGGGCCACAAGAGGAGGGAGCAGGCAGTCCCGCCGGCGCTAGTTTAGGCGGCTGGAGCAGGAAGATCAAAGATTGAAGAAGCACGTCGGCCGTTGGTTGGACATCCGACACTAACTGCTACTAGAATTGTGTGTTCACTGAAAAAGCCTTGCGTAAACAAGTCAGCCTCGAAATCTGTGGCGTGTATAGCCCATTTGTCATTTTTTTATAATTTTTACTCATTTTCTAATTCATATGGAATTTATTGCGGCATGTTTTCCATTTTTAGAATTCTTGGCCATTTTCTGGTCAGTACCAGGGTCAAAAAATTAACTAAATATGTGGGAAATTTTGAAAATTCACAATTTTTTGCTGGGGAACGAAATATTCTTAATCCAAAAATTAATAGCCATACTAAAACAAATTTAAAAATAAATTAGTACTATGTCATGTTAAATCCAATGAAATACGTATAAGATATCAGTGAAGAACAAAAACAAAAAAAGAAACTTATATCCCATTTGCTATTAAATTTTTTGAATTTTCAACCCTTTTTGATATTACTTTTAACAGACATTGACCATACTCTTAAGCTAGGCCGGAATGCATCCCTCCTCATCTTGAAAGATTTGCAGCCCGGTAATTCAGAGAAAACAAATAGGCCTAGCTTGGGTATTCTTCAAAAAGAAATATTGGGCTACCTATTTTCCCAAAGAACTGGTGCATGAGCATTTAGCTTTATTTATTTATTTATTTACTTATTTATGTTTAGGGGACCATGAGATGTACCTGGGCTGGATTCATGTGAGAGCCTCCCTTCCAGTTAATTATGGGCTTCTCTATTGGGCCTTCATCAGTGGGCTGCATGTTATCAACAAGTGGAAAATGTGTTCCGAGATTCAAAAAAAATGTGTTCCGTACGATAAATAGTATGCGCTACGTACGGTACGGGGCACTAAAGGATCGAACCGTGCAACGACTTCCAAAACATTGTGTTTGTCGTTCTAACAACACATTTATTCAACCAACAGACGAAATATACTACTGATTGTATATTGAAAACAGCAGCAGCAGCAACCAGGGCTGGGGGTGCAACAGAAGCAGTAAGCAGGCCAGAAGAGTGAAGACGCAACTCTCTCTTCCAAACCAAACATCAGCCATCATTACAAAAGGGCTACCAAAAAAGAACAAGTGTATGCATCAAACTAAATAAAGATCCTACTACACTAAGTGTACGCATCTAACTAACTAGCTTAGTTAGACGTTACTATTTTTTTCGAAACGGGGGCAAAAGAATTGCCTCGTCGATTAATTAAGAAGAAGAGAATTGTCTGGTTAATCTATGGAAAACCGGGCTAAAACCGAAGACGTTACTATTTATTAAGCTGCAGTGGAGTCGCTGATGGAGAGGAGGTGGGAACTTCACTGGTTCGGGTGCGCGGCAGCATAGCCGCGGTGGTTAGAAGGGAAAACATAAATTGGACACGGTATTACTTTTATAAGAGACCTGCGTTTTATACCCCACAGTAGGCATACTAACAAGTTCACACACAAATACAACAGAAAAGGTAAACATTCATATCAAACTCAGGTTCACAGGACACATTCATATCCATAGCCAACATTCACAATCAACAACTCAAAATATTCATATATACACAAGCTCAGCATATCTATGCATCCAAATGATTGATAGATCACACGACAATATTCATACATAATTTACAAAAAGATTCAGATATACACATGTTCAGTATGTTTATGCATCCAAATGATTGAGATCACAGCCAATATGATCCATGGACGAACTTTAATTATCTAGGGTACAAACTGGTAAATGGTGTTCAATCGGAGGTACTTCTTGCTAAAATTAGTTCTTGTACGAGTAAACTTTCGAGTACATAAGAGGCAGCACAGACAATCTGAACTTTGCTTGTAGGTTTATCCTCAAATAGTGGCCTCGTGCCCAGGTAGGTTTGAGCAACTTGGCCACTACTTTCATCCAACCAGTTTACTGGGTCATCTTGGTCATGTATCTCGCCAAAATTCTACATTGAAGACGAGAAAGGAGGCGGTTGAGAAAATGAACCACCCAAATTTTTTGTGTAGTTCAACTGAAATGGAGCATCCTTGGCGTGCAGACTGATTAAGTGCCAGATGAATATACGCGTCAACCAACTTGTCTGGAATCTTTAGACTCCATGCCATATAGTTCGCTACCATATGTGCCGATAACCAAAAGGCACAAGTTGGGACCAAAGACTGGACTGCATTTTTCTGGGCTATGCACCAAGCAATATTTTTGGCCTTCACTCTCCTAATACTTGGAGTTTGACAATTGGTTGACACCGGTTGATACTCGAATGAATATAGGCACTTCTTGTCAACATCGATGCTTGTCTGAGTGAACTTTGGAGTACATAGCAGCAGCATAAGTACCTGTCCATCTGATCATTTCGTGCAGTTCTACTGAAATCACCCGATGTAATGATTTGCCTGCGAGTTCAGGCTCCAAATTACTCCTTTATGAAATCGGCAAACAGTAGACAATACCAAATTACCAATACATATGACAGGCATAATAATCAGGATAAAGACCAGTACCAACCTATGTGAGGTAGCATATCAATTACTATTTCCTTTGACTGGAAGCTGAGATAAGCCAAGCGACTGACAGCAAAGGAAGAAAGCATGTGGAGTTTAGCGACTGACAGGAAAGGACGGAAGCTGTCGAGGCAATGAAGCACCCAAAGTTTTTGTGCAGTTCCACCAAAATCGAGCATCCCTGTTGGCACATATATTGAGAGAGTGAGATTACTGTAATAGTGGGACTAGTTTATGAAACATACACTAACAAATAGAAGCACCCTCATTATCTTAATGGGTAAAGTTAGCAACATAGTAGTCTTGCTTAAAGAGAGGTATTAGTTTATTTAATCAGTGCCAATTAGCTCAACTCAACACTCAAAGCATTGCCATTTATCATAGGTTGCAAAACTTTAACATGCAAAGATAAAGGAGTTTCTCATGATAGTAGCATGATACAAATAGAGATGGCAGCAAACTAATATGGATGAAGGCCTTAGGCCTGTACCAACCTGAGAAAAAAAGCTTATTCATGTAGTCCCATAAGAGATGATAAAGCACTCACTGGAATCACACAATAGTATATATTTTTGTGCACTTCAAATGTACAGTTGAAATCACTCTTGTTTACCAGTGCTGAGATTATATCGAAAGATTATCAAGAACTTCTAGCAGAGTTAAAGCACTGGCTGGGATATAGTTCATTGTATTGTCTTATGTAGTTCCATTTAATGTATGATTGGCACAACATGATCCCTGTTTGCACAAGTAGGAACAAGGTGAAACCTTCATTAGCTTAGTGAGAAAGGATACGAAGACATAAGCATATTACTCAACCAGTAGCATCAAATTCATGATGGACAATACGCAAAACATTGCCTCATTGAACCAATGGCAATAAACTGACATGCAAAACAATAGCACTATTATGTCATGACACTAATAATATTCCCTCCCTGCTCCACCACATGATTCACCTCCATAGACAAACATACACACGTACATGATTCAGCATAGGTTCCTACTAAAGATTTGTTTAACTCCAACATGAAAATTAGGCAGTAATAAATTAGTGGTACTTAAGTACTCCTAATTAATTAAGTGAGACAGCAGAAGTGGAAGGGCTCCCTGGAGGATCGTCTCACATGTAAGGTAGTCATTGTCGAAGCCCTTGAATGGCCTCGACTGAGGCCTCTGGATTCAGCAAGATCGCCTTGGCACTGTTTATTCTTCTTCTTCTTCCTCTTCATGCTCTGTTTCTCTTTCTCCTCACCAGTTGGTGAAACCAAGTACATGATTGGCCTTCTAATTCAGAATTGGTTTTGTCAGTGAGGGAGTACAAGTGTACTAGTAAAAAACAGCATTATTTTCTCATGGCAGTCGGAAAATAGAGATGAACACATGCATTAAATATCATTCTTACCTAAAGGAAGGTTATGGCGCCAATATGGATGATGAGGATTGGAACACAGATCTCCCTTTGTGCAGTTCCACCAAAATGAACCAACTTTTCCATTCTGACATTCCAGTTAAACAGCACAAAAGTCACTTCTTTTAAGAAGAGTTTTGTGCGGTGCACCAAAAGGTCACAACAGCAACCAGGTGAATTGGATATCCCTATTTGCACAAAAAGGCACAGAGGAAACAGTCAGAGTCTCAAACAATTACAGGCAAAAACATTTTGCTAAACTTGTCATGGCTTATAACAGTGGGTGCACCAGCAGTCCAGCACCATGTACGTAAACAGGGGCATAAAGTGGTGATTCATAGTTTGTTGCCCCGAGAAACAAACATCCAAGAAACATATCTGGCTTGGTCCCATTTTTGTTCACTCTAGCCACCTACTCCTATGTGTGGATAGCAAATCTAGTCCTGGTCATACCACTGCGTACAGCATTACCCCTATATTTCCCTTTTCGACCAAGAGATCGGTTGGATGACCAGTGTGTACTACTTTCACCCCCTTTCCTTCATGTTTGTACCAAGTCCGATGTACATACTAAATTCCCCCACCCCCACTTTATTTCTTGTTTGAACCAAGTACTCCCTCTGTCCGGAATTACTTGTCATCAAAATGGATGTGTCTACAACTAAAATACATCTAGATACATCCATTTCAATGACAAGTATTTTCGGACGGAGGGAGTACAAGATTCGACTCCATGAAGTAGCTTTACCTCTAACAATAGAAGAAAAAAATATGTGACGTTGGACCATCCGATCGAGAGGGGTTGAGAGGTAGAAAATGATGCACATGCAGCGATGTAGCGAGCTGGGGAAGTAGAGCTAAGGCAGTTTCGAACGAAGATATACCTGAAGGTCGTCGGGATGTGGATAGGTGGGCGGCGGGAGGCCGGATCCGCCCACAGGCAACGACGAAGGGATCGGAGGACCTCCCGCACTGGCGCTCGGCCAGAGATAATGGTGCGGCCGGCAGTGGGTCTCCTCCCTCGATGTCGACGACGGCCTAAACGCTGCCCCTCCTCCCCTTCACCGGCGGAGGGGGATACGTCTGGATCTGTAACCAGCGGTGAGGATAGAAAGCCAGTGTTTTTTGAAGGGAAAAAGACAGTGTTACTACCCCTATCTTGTTTAAATCTGGAGAGAATGAGAGTGTGTGAATAGAGCAACCCTAGCAAGCAAGCGCGGAGGCTCCGGCCTATATATACGTAGTGAGCAACCCTAGCAAGCAAGCAACCCCTATCTTCGTCAACTCATACAAGACCAAGAAATTTGATTACTACAACACCCTCTCCCTCGCGAACTGAGCTCCGGTGCCTTAACTGCACCTGCCTTTGGCTGCATGACAGGAGGGCCAACCACCTGTTGGGCCCACCTATCATGGATGCAAAGGCAGGAGCAGTAAGTTGAAGCTTTCGCTATCCCTCCCGCACGAGGTGGACGGACATGCAGCAGTGGATTCGATACTGTAGAAGTAGGAGTAATCATTATTGTTTGTCTTCTCAAAGAGGCGAAGATCCAAGCGCAACCCGAACGTGGCAGTTGCGAACGCTCGAGTGGTGCGGTTCCTTGGAGTACTAGCCAGGCTCTTGCATGAGACAAAATTGCTATTGTTTAACAATTAAACTCCATTATCCATTGGTTGATACTCATTCTGCATAGGTCCACGCGCTTAGCACCGTTTCCTCCTGGGGTCACCAATGTTTATTTGCTAATTAATAGCATTGCATGCAATGAACTAGCCATTGCAAGTCATTAAAAGCATGCACACCTCTCATCTCTTATTGGTTGATATGTCAAGAAACAAGAAACAAGGTAGAAGTTAATGCACCGCGCCTAAGTGTTTTGGGACTATTTGGTTTTCGTAAGATCACTTACACACCTAGACGGAGGGAGTAGTATAGCCCTGTAAACCGGAAAGGAGTATTTGCCTTTCTAGAGATTTCAACAAGTGACTAGACTACACCGTGTGCAGTACTCCATCCCTTCCTGTTTATAGGGCTCAAATCTCAAATCTCATGAACCAAGGCATTTTGTGATTAGAGGAATGTATCTCGTACTTTACAAAACTACCCTAATTAAACTCATGCATTAATTACGTAGTTCTCTCGTTTTCCTCTCCGCCTTGGTCGCGGTGCACAATATTGGGCACTCCTATATGACTAGCCGCTCTATCTACATGCAGGACATTTCAAAGCATCCGGGCCCGCGTGCCATCCACCAAATCACAGCGAGGTGCTACAGTCGAGTCTCACCTGTAACCCCGGTGTGGCCGTCATGACCCGTCATATCACAAAACCCACACCTTTACCAGCAGTGGTAAGGTGGCCTCCAAGTTGGACTGGACGAAGCAACCATCATTTCACTGGAACGCTCGTTCAAGCCCTTTCTTCCCTTTCTTGAAGAAAACCTCACTCCAGGCTACTCACTTCTGCGATTTTTCTTCTGAACCGACGAAGGAAAGGTGGGCGAATCATTTATGCTGCTATATTTTCATTCCAAGAATCTTCTTTTTGTGAAGCACCGGCCGATTCTCACATCCTATTCTTTTCCCGTCATTGCGATTGTGGTTTCCTTTCGATTGCTTTTTGTTTGTCAGTTCATTGATGGATCCTGGAGCACTAGGCAAAGAGTTGCCGGCGGACAACCCACTAGAGACAGCAATCTCCAGGAAGCGAGCACCGACCAACGAGTTGACCATGTTGGCGGGCCAACCCATGGAGACGAAGAACTCCAAGAAACAAGCATTGGCCAAAGAGTTGAGGACGTTGGTGGACGAACTCCTCAAAGGAAGTTGGAAGAATGGCAAGGGCCCCACCGTGCCTACCCCAGGAACTCTGATTGCCACCTATGTGAGGCTCAAGACCGAGTTTGAGGATATAGTCGCCGTTGAGAAGCAGTATTCCCCTGGCAAGGTGATGGCCCCCATCGAGGATGAGGAGATGGCCCCCGGAGGGATGAGATCCCCCGGTGAGCTGCACATGGTAAAAAATAATGGCTTATTACCATAGTTGTGGTTTTTTATTATTTGCAATTTTCTTGCTAATATGTTAGGGTTGTGCAGGTGCCGGTGGACGTCCTTGATGATTCCGATGTCGTGGTGTTGGCATCGCCCTGGAGTTCGATTCCGATGCCGTTGTCCATCCTGTGGACATCGCCCCAGAGATCGATTCCGATGTCGCGGTCAGTCATGCGGACATCGCCCCAGAAATCGATTCCCATGCCGCTGTTCGTGCTGTGGTCATTGCCCGAGAGATCGATGACAAGAAATAGTTGGTCGGGCTAATCCTTCAGGGTAGTTTGCATTGCCCTGTGTTTAATTACCAGAACGATGCGTGTTATCAAACCATCTTAGGGCTAGTGCACTGTCTTGTGTGGGCGGATCTTGCTACTTTTGTTTGATAGTGAATCATGCGATGAATCATGTGAACCCTCTCCGAGTTATGGAAACAGATGTATCCTCACCAGCTTTTGATGTAATATATGGCATGATTAGATGTAAGTTTGAACTGTTTATCATATCAGCAGGGCTTGTTTGATGATTCTTGGTGTTAGTAGGCTAGCTAAGTAGCGAGCTATAGTACTTGCAAAACACTCACCAAAGAGAAACGTTGGGGCTGATGAGCTCGTGGTACCCTTATACTTATCCCTCGTCGATCGACCAATAGCCCTAGCTCCTAAAATTGTAGGCTTAGCGATCGATGACCTAGGCGGGCTAGTTTGGCCTAGTGGGTTTGAGTGATATCACGTGCAACACAAAATCATAGCAGTGTAGAGACGTACTCCCTCCATTCCAAAATAGATGACCTAGGCGGGCTAGTTTGCCCTAGTGGGTTTCGGTGATACTCCCTCCGGTCCTTTTTACTCTACGTATTAGAATTCTGTGAAGTGAAACTTCACAAAGTTTGACCGTATTTATATGAAAAAATATTAACATCTGCCATGCTAAAGTTATACAATATGAAACTTTAAGTCACGGCACATCTATTGATATTGATTTTAGATTTTGAATGTTGATACTTTTTTCTATAAAGTTGGTCAAACTTTACGAGGCTTGACTTCAGTCAAATTTTATATGCGAACTAAAAAGGACCGGAGGGAGTATGATGTGGTACAGTGCCGTCCAGTCTTCGCGTGTGGTAGCAGTATTGCGGGTATATAAGTTTTCTTGAAGAAGCGGAATTCAACGAAGTCATGATGGTTCCTTCGTCCGAACAACTTACAGTGGGAAAGGTTGGGCCTGCGATACGACCGAGGTAGACCAGGATAATTTTGTGCATGGCAGGTGGACCAGGATGGTCGACGTCCCACATGTCAGTGAATGAAAGTATTCTTTCTGATATAGAGGACGAGCAACGAGTATTCATTGTTTATTTTCGATGAAAGCTATTGTCTCCACTGTTACGACGGAGGAGTGTGAAACACGGCAGCCCAGTGAACTTGACATGTGCACCACTCCCTCCTTCCTCATGTAATGCCCAGGTTAAAGATTTTTCTCACTTTCTCTCTATCTATTTCCTCTCAAATGTTTTTTACCTTTCTTTTTTTAAGACACAATTGTTTTTATGCCTTTTTTAGAATTATTTTTTATACCTAGGAGCACATGTAGAGACGGGCTCTTGCAGAGCCCACTCCTTGACTTTGTCAATGCCTCTCTCTCCTCCACATAAGGAGTACTACTTGCTATGCATGCATGCGGCGGGCAGCTGGCGTCTTGAGGGGCCAGGGCGGTGAGAGCGGGCTCCGGAAGCGGTCCGGACTCTAGCATAATTTTGGTTTTTACAGTATTTCTTTCTCCATTGACAGGTAAGCCCGCGTAGATAGATAAAGAACACGAGATGATGAGGCGCATGCGGACTATTTGACTGGTCAACCAGACAAATATGGAGCTATAGCTGAGCCAGTGACCGTATAATCACCATATCTCGTATACAATGATCAAAGTGAGCTATCAAGACAAGTTCGATGACCGCCAGTGCATTTTACTCGGTAATAAATGACCAGGATTGAAGGGGAATCCAAATTTGCTTCGTCTTCTGTCCTTGAGCTCTTAACAAACTAATGCACTATACGGTTGTCCGGCCACTCCACCCCAGAGCTCTCACCAAGCGTCGTTCATGCCACCGCGCCGCACACTAACCGGTAAGGCAGCAATGGCATCCCGCCGCGCCGAGTTCCTCGCCGCCCACGACCGCACACAAAATGGTAGGGAAGCGATGGCATCCCGCCGTGCCGAGTTCATCGCTGCTCGCGACCTCACAACTATGTGGGAGGAATTTGAAGATGCCAAGGCCGAATGGGCGGTCGAGCAAGAGGCGGCCAGAGCCGCACAGAGGGAGCGGAAAAGTTAGAAAGCACTCAATAAAATAGAGGCCCGCCGCCGCAAGAAAGAAAAGGACGCACGCGCTGCTGCGGAGAGGTCGGTGGAGATCCAGGCACGGTGGGGTGTCGCCGACAAAGCCGGGAAGGAGAACGACGGCGTCTGGCCAGCATGTGAGAAGTAGTAGTACTAGTAGTTAGTTAGTGTGTGTGTGTGTCTAAGTACGAGCATGTACCAATACTACTAGTTACTACTGTAGTTTTTAGAGCAAATTACCAGTACATTAGCCTAGACTAAATGGAAAAATTCCTATCCTAAGCATCAAATGGCATCTCTTTCTCTATAGGAATTGAGATGCATGTCATCTCACTTCCTATGATTTTCATATTCCTATCCTATGAACGAAAGGAGGCCTCTATTGGAGTAACTACTGTAGCTAGCAGTACTGCTGGTACAGTAGTTTTCTTCAAGAAGCAGAATTCAATGAAGTCATGATGGTTCCTTCGTCCAAGCAACTTCAAAGTGGGAAGTGGGCCTGTGATTTGACGGCTCATTAGTCATTGTTACTGCGGCGCGACGACCTGGGTGACTCCCTTGGAGTTCTGTGTGCATGGCAAGTGGACCAGGATGGTCGACGTCCCACATGTTGGCGAACGGAAGTATTCTTTCCGATATCGAGGAGCAAGGAAACCGCGTGGTATAGTATCACTGCTGATTGGTTCGCAAAAAAATAGTATCACTGCCGATTTATAATTATTTTTTATTTCTGATGAATGCTAGCGTTTCAACTCTTACGACAAAGGGTGCCAAACACGGCACGTGCTGGATGTCCCACACGTCAGCGAAAGGAGTGGGACATGAACAGCGTGGTAGAGCCCAGCGTAAAAAACAGCGTGGTAGAGCGTCTCCACTTCTTCCACTTCTGGGTCGGAGACCACACGTAGTAGTACTTAGTGGTATGAACGATACAAAGTGCGACCTGGAGACAAAGACACGTCTAGTTGGAAGGTCTCGGGGCATACACGTAAACAAATATAAAAGTTAATATGTGCCTCCAACTAATATAGTAGTAGTAGAGTACTTAGGCACGTACTCCATAACATCACCGTGCATTGCACGTACAACATTTAGTGGTAGTACGTAGTAAGAGACAAATGCCGCCCAAGAGTTCCCTTCTCGACCTACTTTTGGGTGTTTGGTAGAGTGTATGGAGGGTGCATGAGTCCACACTAGTTTAGCACAAATACACTAGAAGCATGCATGAAGAGAGCATGCATGAAGAGGGGTGTTGAGTTGAGCATGCATGAAGAGGGAACAACTATGCTGAGACGAGAACGCAACCAAACACACCCTATATGCCACGCATGTTCATACCATTTGTGCCTTTCTACTTCACTTACTGCGCTACATTACTCAGGTTCGTACGTCCACTCCTGGGTACATGTCCGTCTCGTAGTTCCAGTCCCACGTGTTCTTCATATAGATGGAACGATCCTTGCATAACACGTGCACCTTGATGCTAGATGTCTCGCGTGTTGGCAAAAGGATGAACAAAGCTCACGTAAAAAAATAGAGTGGAAGAACATAGATTCCGGACGACCGAGAAGGAGCAAGGAACCTCGTGGTGGAGCGTCTGCACTCATAATATTTAATATTATTCAGCGATATAAAATTAACCAATCATCTCCACAGTGGACTGGAAGAGTACGAAACACGGCAGCCCAGTGTAGTTACATCATACTAGTACATGGCTAACCCACGCTATCACCATATTTCTTGGCTTCCGTGCGACACCTATCTCTAGTAATCCAGCAGCCTGTATCGCTTCTCCCTCCTCGTCTCTATCAAAGTGCGGCGGGCTGGCGTTTCTGCCGTCTATTGAGGTCGGTTAACTATCACATGTTAGCGACATGCCAAGAGCATTCTAAAAAAATTCCTTTCACGTTCCGTTTTCAAAAAGAAAAAAATCCTTTCACGTACGAATTTGCCTGTATGCTTTGAGCAACTTGCATGTCCTATACTGCTCCTGTTTGATACTCTAACTTAGCTAGAGGTTAGACTAACTCATGACTAACCCTGAACTAACTGTAGCCAAAGAGGTGTTTGGGTGACAGGGTTAGATTGACAATAAATGCACTTCATGGAGAGAGAAAAGTGATTTTTCAGTGGTCCCAATGAGAACTATCTCCAGTTAGCACCTCTTGGGTGGGATAGTTTTTTTTGGTGGGTTCGGTGCAACTTGCTCCAATTTAAACCCTCATGCTTGGATACTTTAGGGCTATTTGAGCCCCAACTAGCTCAAACTAACTCTAACCCATGGATCCAAACAGGGCCTATGGCCAGTCTCGACGCGGAGCAGTCGCGTGCACCGGGAAGCGGCGCTCTCTCGGCCGTCGCGCCACTTCAAAGCCGGCGCCAGTGAGAGGTCGCCTCCGCTCTGGCCGGGCATTAATGCGGCACTGACGCTCCAGGGCGACGCTGACCGTTTCACGCGGGAAGCGCGCGCTGGCAAGGGAGTATAGGTTTTGAACCGTTTCAGGTGTAGTACTGGTAGTTTGCAAAACTACTCAATTATTGCACTCAGTTTCCTAAGAAATTGTGGTAAAAAACGTTACTCCACAGCCCGCTTCCCTTCTCCTTCCTCTTCCACCGCCCGCGCACGTCCGCGGGAAGCGACCGGTCAACCCTTATATAGGAGTGCTAGCACAAAAAGATGCATGCATGACCACTAAAATTTCCATATTAAAGCGCCGCTCCGGCGGGAGTATGGCGTATGTTGTTACCTTCGGCCGGCCCATGGCTACCGGGCGACGGCGACCAGAGAAGAGGCGGCGGGAGGGGAATGAATGCAGCTACTGTTTGGGTTCGCCTTCCGGCTTAAATAAATGCGCAGCATCACGTGTACCCGCGGGTGCACAAATTGTAACATACGTGTCTGCTTAAGTGGGCGTCACGTAACTGGTGTGTGTGTGAGAGAGATTCTGAGAGACAGAGTGCGTGTGTGCGACTCTACTCTTCGGACATGTACTCAACCTTTTGCATCGGGATATAAGTATAATGGTATTTACTTTAGCTAGTGATTTACGTGGCCATGTTAACGTGGTTGTGTCAAAAAAATGTCACTTCCTGCTCGTGATTTGCGTTATATAATTACAAGCAAGATTCTCGTGCATTGCACGGAACATCAATATGCATTTTTTACAGAACACCTGTTGTGATTGACCCATGCAGGAGTAATCCCATGTGTAAAAACTAATGATATCTCGAGAATTTTATCGGAAAACTGGTATCTCGAGAATGTCATCGAAAAAATGAAAGATGAGAGATAAGGCGAGGAGGAGTGGAGCGTGGTGGTGACTGGTGGTCGGAATGGGCGGAGGCATGGGGATGGACGGCGCCGGCAGGCGGCAGCGGCCACCATGCATGCTAGATTGTTCCAGAGACTTATTCCTTTTTTAATTGCTGAGCAATGAGGTTGCGGGAGATAATGATGTGGAGAGAGGTGCGGGTATCTTTTGTAAAATTATCATAGTTTGCTTTCTATCCTCAGATATAGATCATACGGTCTGTATTACAAGATGGCAGGCACACCATCACCGCCAACTCGTTTTTTTATAAGGGTACAGATGATAAGTTTGCTGACTACTAAAGTAAAGTGGAATTTGTCCATGTTATGCAAGTAAATAAAGGTGATTGTTTATCATACGGGTAAGGTTGGATGAAGGGTGGTAGGAACAAATGCTCTGCCTAGAGCATGTGTGTGTGAGATGGAGTCTTAGTGTGTGTGTGGGGTGTGTGTGTGTGAGAGAGAGAGAGAGATGGAGTCTTAGTTTGTGTGTGTGAGAGAGAGAGGGAGAGAGATGGAGTCTTAGTGTGTGTGGGAGGGGCGGGCGTGCGTGCTTGTGTGTGTGTGTGTGTTTGTGTGTGTGTGAGAGAGAGAGAGAGAGATGGAGTCTTAGTGTGTGTGTGTGTGTTGGGGGTGCGTGCATGTGTGTGTGTGTGTCGCGGGGTCCTCTATGGCGGAAGTAATTTAAGTGTGCATTACTTTCATCATAGAGAGGTGATGTGTATGGCAGAGGCCACCAACGATGGGGTGCGAGAGAGAAAATGCCCGTAGAGAGGGAAGAGAAGGTGTGTGCGCGTGAGAGGAGTCGACTTCGAGAGAACGTGTTTGTTCGAGATACACCGAGGAAGACTACTATATATCGATGGTGCATGTAGGCGGGAATTAAACTAAGGGATGGTCTTATTGGTTTCGGGGATATAGGGGAAGAGTGAGAGGCGGGGGGGGGTAGCTAGAAGGAGATTGTTAAGTGTGAGTGTGTGTTTTACCCATCCAGGCGGAAGTTATGTGCACAAAAGAGGAGAACGATTCGATGTGGCGTTAGGATTGAGGGTAATTAACTACGTATGGAGACATAGAGACCTTGAACGTGCATGTGTGAGAGGTATACATGTATACGTGGGATGTGTGTGTGTGCGCGCGCGCATGATCGAGATAAAAGAAAGAAGACATAAGTCATAAGATCAACGACATGGGAGAGACGGATCGGTATGACAATATGCATGCATGTGAGA
Organism: Triticum aestivum; assembly: GCF_018294505.1. NCBI lineage: Eukaryota > Viridiplantae > Streptophyta > Magnoliopsida > Poales > Poaceae > Triticum > Triticum aestivum. Next base: position 556,936,914 of record NC_057806.1, read on the forward strand.
ATGCAGGGAAGAAGGCCCGACAATTGAGCATGTGTTTTTGTCTTTAAGAGATAGTGGCGTGGGCTGGAGCATGCATCTATGGCGAGCAGAGGGAGTGAGGCGCAACGATTGTGCAAAAGAGACCAACCTATAAATGCATATGTATGGAGAGACATATATAGTGTGGGTGATAGGAAGCAAGACTCCGTGCGAGAAAGAAATGTTGACGGAGAAACTACAGATAGATACAGAGATGGAGATGCTAGCTAGAGGGACATCCGCTAGTTTGGGTGTTGGAGATGACCGTCGGGTGGTTCAAAGGGTGAAGTTATATATGTGTGTGAGAGGGCACTTGACTGCATGTAGAGAGAAACATATGTAGTGTGCGTGATAGGAATCAAGAGTGAGGGCGAGAAAGAAGGTTGATGGAGAAACAGATAAATAGAAAGATAAAGATGCTAGCTAGTGTGCGTTAGAGATAGGAGTCGAGTGGATCAGAAGGCTGGGTTATGTGTGTGGGTGTGAGAGAGATAGAGAGAGGGTGCATGTGAGTCACATACAAACAGATATCAGAGAGAAATGAGATCCAGAGAGACGGAGTTTTGTGTCTGCGAGAGAGAAAGATATTTCACAACGAGAGTGATAGCTAGAGAGACATACGAGGGAACGCAAGATATCTCTAGGGAGAGAGGGTGTGTGTGAGCGACATACAAGAGAACAATGGAGAAATATGAGACCCTGGGAGACAGAGTTTGTGTTTGTGTGTGAGAAAGAGATATTGAAGAGGAAGAGTCGTAGGTTCTCATATCTAAGGAGCGAAAGACATCTCTGTATGAGGGGTGTGCGAGTGGCACACATGGGAATAGTAGAGAGAAATGAGACCCCGGGAGACAAAGTTTTGTGTTTGTGTGAGAGAAAGAGATTCCACATGGAGAATCATAGTTAGAGACACATAGCAGGGAGCGAGATATACTTAGAGAGAGATAGAGTGATGAAGGTCGAGGGAGAGAGTACCGTCAGTGTGTTACGAAGATAAAAGATCATTGTCGACATACAGGTAGCACGAGAGATACCTGAGAGACGATGAACGCGTATAGGTCCAGAGAGATAGTCCTATATAAGCATGAGTGATAGCTATATGAGACGAATATCTGGATTAAAGGGGATTCAAATATTTAAACTGGAGATCACGACATCGATAATATCATAACGCAAATTGGTGTATCAAACATGCATATTCATTTGAATTTGGGCACACATGTAATGTTATATAGTTTATCAATATTGGTGATCCATAGATTCTTCAATTACAAACAATGCATGGTTTATATGCAATTAATGTCTAAATGGGATTACACTATATGTTGCGTGTGTGAAACACATTATACATGTTTGAGAAGTAAAAAAAACCGCATGAAACACACATTAATTGGAGACAGTTAGCGAGGAATGCATACATTGGATTTCAACATAAAGTGGTTTCAAATATTTGAAAATCCAAATTGATGGATACAACCTTATGAATCTGAGATCATGCCATTTGTAAACCATATTTATGTATAAATGGTGTTGTGCTTTTGAAAGTATATATATAAAAAAAATGATGTATATAGAATGTAATTCCAATTGAAAATGGATCCCGCCCGAAAAAAATAGAATACAAACGGGATTCGAATTGAGTTGGCACGGTAAACGTGCACTCTGCAAAATTTGAACGAAGCGGGGAAAGTCGCAGTAACCGCCCGAAACCAAAATCTGCGAGATGGAAATCACTGCTGCCTATCCCTGCCACGCAAAGCCTATATGCTGGATTTCTATAGGTTTCGATAGGGGTAGGTTTGTAATTTCACCCAAACGTGACGTAACCGCCTCTCACCCGGATTCATACACGGTGGGCGCCAAAACACAGTGTGTCCTCGGCCGAAATCGACTCCCTCCCCGATTCATATTCATACACGGTGGGCGCCAAAAACAAACTCTCGTCGGCAAATATTCGGTGTATGCGAGATTACCGTCCTATCCCCAACCGACTAGTGTTGCTGTGATGTAGTAGAAATTTGAAACGGGGGCTAAGTTTGTAAATTTCCTCGCATTTGAGACAAGCGCGCCCTGAATACATGGTTCCCCCTTCCTCTCTACCTCCCTTTTCCCCATTCGTACTCCGTGGGCGCCAAAACACCCTCTCCACCCCACCCTCCTCCGTCCGCCGCCGTCCGCCACCCCATCCACCGCCGTCCTCCTCCACCATGCCGGAGCTGATACCCCGACGCCGCCGTCCATTACAAGAGATCGACCTCTCTCATCCACGGCTTCGGACCGGGATCCTTGCATCCCGTCCTCTCGCTTCATCCCCGCCGTCGTCCACCTTGCCGGCGCCGCTCCTACGACCGTCTCGTCCACCGCGCCCCGCCGCCACCGTCTACCCTCCTAGATCTGCTTCCACGCCGCCGACAGCCATCGCTACCGCAGCACCGTCAAATTCTCAGCAGATGCGTACACGGCGCCGCACCAGAGGCGGTACTCTTTCGTATCTGCTCAACTTATTTATCGCAGCAAGAAAATAGATCGCCACTGCTTTACTCTGATTTCTTGTCTTGGTTGCGAAGTTGCCTTTGTCCGGTTTGCACCTTCAGATCCGCCATGGCACGCTCAACACTATACTCCCAATGCTTATGGTTTTCCCCTTTTATATTCCACACTAGTTAAATCACAGTAGACTAAATTTCAAAATTGGGTCAGTCGATTTTTCAGAGCTCGCCGGAGTTCGCCGGTGCGATCGAAGGGGCTCGGGTGGTTGTGGGGCCTCGCCGAACGAAGAAAACTCGACGCGGGTGGGGGTTGGGGGGGTGGGGGTGGCGGAGGAACACAGGCGGTGGGGGCCGGTGGTCCGGCCGGCGGCCCGTGCGGTGTTCTGTATGGGAAGAATCAGAGACGAGGAAGAAGAAGGGTTAGGAGACGTAGGATCTTCATCCAACCGCCTGAAATGGTCGAGAGACAGCTAGGGAGTTGCATTCTTAATGCGCTCTGGTTCATCATGTGTGGGCACTGCGCAACCAACATTTTATTATCCAAAATCTGCTTGCTCTTCTTTACCATGTTCCTCTTCCGTTCTTCTTTAATATGTACTCTCTCCGTTCCTAAATACAAGTCTTTGTATAGATTCCACCATGGACTACATATGGAGCAAAATGAGTGAATCTACACTCTAAAATGTATCTGGATACATCTGTATGTGATCCATAGTGGAAATCTCTACCAAGACTTATATTTTGGAACGGAGGGAGTATGATAGTAGTACAGTATGTTCCTTGTACTGAAGATGAGCAGGGACATTTGCAGTGTAGAGGTCTATACGGTCGGTTGTGATGGACACTTTGAGCCTCTTTGATTCGTAGGATCTTGTAAACATAGGAATAGGATTTGTAGTGGCCTGCCCACTTGAATCCTATAAGAATAGCAAGGAAATGCGGGGAGCTGTGTCGCCTTTGAGAGTTACACTGATATTAACAGTACCGCACCTTCACTTGAAGAGAGCTGGTATCCGAAGCCTTTCTAGCCGTACCGGCAATACTAGCACATATATTCCAGCAAGTTCCACTTTGCTGATTTTACTCTGATGCTTAAGGTTTTCCCGTTATATCTACACTATGATCTGTGTAGCTGCTTTGTGTCGCACTAGCAGCAGTCCACTCTTGAAGCTAAACACTGCAATGACTTACAAAATTGGCACCAAGGCATTGAGTGCCATTCTGGATGCAATGAAACTCATACGCTCCCCACCTGTTGATTCTTGTTCAGAATATGATCCTAATGACTATTCTAACCTCGAGGAGTCAAAGGCAGATGGCCTGTCCTGTTCACCCATCAAGGTGCCTGTTCTAATTTGGCAATGTTTTATTGATTGCGGGTATCTTGCATATGTTGTCTTGCATTTCTTCTACTTTGTTGCACCGCCATCTGCTTAGTTTACTCATCATATATGTCGAGATGCCATGCCCATCCATTATCAATACATATTCCATCTGTCATCATACCATGTTTTTCCACTCAAATGTTGTTCTTGTGCATCAGACATCAAAAAGGAAGAGGGTGATTGCCGAACCTGAAGGAGCACCAGCAAAGTCCTTGAAAAACGTGGTGGTGCCGGAGAAATCAGACAGCACCCCACTTATATTGGCTGTACAACCAGTGACACAAAACGTAGGACCGACTCCAGCAGACTGTACCCATACTTCACTGGCCACACCACTAGCCCCACCACACAGGACCTGCACTCCAGCAAAAGGTATACCGATTTCATTTGCCATAGCACCAGCTGTACCACAGAAAAATCCCACTCCAGCAAAAAGTACAGCAAGTCCACCGGCCGAAGACCTATCCCAACTGCAGAGACGGCCAATTCCTGCAGATTGGAACCCCATTCCATTTATTCCCAGTTTAAAAGACAATGCTTTCAATGTTGTTAGGGACTACGTGCATATATTCCCATCATGGGAAGATTATTGTGAAGACAAACACCATTTTCACATCTTCCTGTCCAACTTACGTGTAAGTGCTATTATTCATGGTTATTATTTTCCTGTTTTCTGCTGATTGAACACATCAATGATTTACATTACATTGTTGTAACTAGGCGAGGGTCAATCTGGATAGTCATGACGAGCAAAGCTTGCTTGTGCTTTTCAAGGAAGCATTGCAGCAGTATCGGTGTTACCTGAGGAAATCACACTTTGATGGCAAGTCTATAAACGAATTTCCGGTGAAGTCTCCTGTGCTAAATTTAGAAGACATTGAATGGAAAAACCTTGTTATGCACTGGTCTCGTTCCCAGGATGAGGTACTGTCTATGAAATCACATGACAATTTGAACTTCTACTTTTCCGCATGTGCCTTACGGATCTTTTTTGCAGGAAATCTGCTCGAAGAAGAATTCCGGTTTGACAAGAACGACAGGATATCGCAAATATGCTGCCCGCTGCTTTGCTCTTGTTAGTACCTGTTGTCCTGTATCACTGTACTTGCATACATACCTGGTTCATTATGTGACAGCAGTATGCATGATAGCTTGCTTATCAATTGTTCGCTCCAAATTATCTGATCTGTATGAATGGTTACATTAGTGTAGAATATATCCAATGCCAATGTTTTTTTAGCTCTGCATTGTTCTTGTAAGTACATGTTGTCCTTTATCAGTGTACTTATAATGACAGGTAGTTGTTCATGTACCATCACTCTGCAGCTTATTTTCCTTTGCCCTCCATTTTCTACACATCAGATCTATATTTACTCTTACCATAAGGTTGGTACTGAAGAAGTTTAGCTGTGCATTGCTCTTGGCTGTACCTTTTGCCTGTATCGCTGCACTTACATTTATAGCTACTTGGTTATGTAGCATCACTCTTCATCTTATCTTAAATATTCTCCATTTTTTCGTATATTATCACATCTATATTTACTCTTAACAAAATGTAGAATAAAGGCAATGCTTTTGAAGAAGATTCTGTGGTAAACTTCTTGAATTGCCCCCCCCCCCATCAGCATGGACAAGGCCTTTATAGAGCCTGTCTTCACCAATAATGTAAGTTTGTCCATCTCAAGCCTTCAAACTTTGTTGTATATATTTGGTTAGGCATGACTGCAACAGCTGTTTATTTTTGGTGTTTGCATCAAATTGCTTGTTTAAAGTTTATTATGTAGTTCATAAACAAAAGTTTGTCCTTTCTCAATTTAAGTTTTCAGTTGTACAACCAAGTTCCTTCTTCATACCATGTAAATTAAACTATACAGAGCAAGTGATCTTCTTTTGCACTGCATGTATGCTTCTGTTCTTCATCTATAATCCAGTGGTGTGGTGAACCTACCCACTACAGCACAATGTCATATTCTGCAATGTCTTAACTATGAAAAATGTCATATCATTCTACTATTATTTAAACCGTCTCTTTATTTGCCAATCTGAAATGGTATAAATTGACAGCACACTAACCATTGATACTTATGAGTTCTTGATCTGTAATCCAGTGGTGTCGTGAAGCTGCCAACTCCTTCACAATGTCATTTCCTGCCATGTCTTGACCTGAACAATACCATATTGTGTTAATGCAAATTTAAACTGTGTCACTTTATTCGTCAGTAAGAAATGTGATGAATTGTCAGCACTGATACTTTTATGTGCAAAACCTGTCATCTGTCTGCTTGTTTATCTTTCAGAGTGAGGAAGATATAAGTGTTGAACAAGCGTAGTCTCATCATCTTGCTCAGCTGCTTGCGCTGCAGCTCCCCAGCAGGGCTAACCTTTCTTGAACTCTATTGAAGTGTTGTCGGTTTTGTATATTATTTTGTCGGCGTGTTTATTTGCATGGGTGGCAATCTTTGATGCCCAGTGTATGTAATATGTTGTCTGCTTGTGCTTTATTATCATAGTGGCGAACTTTGATGCCCAGTGGATGTAATATGCCGTAATTTCTTTATTGTATAGTATAGGTTTTTCCTTATTCACGATGATGCAGTTATTTTACTGTATATATATCCTGTCTTCGCAGTAAACCGGCCAAACCGTAAAATTATGGTACATAATCGGGCCTTCATGCAATCACGATGTAGGTTGGGCCTGAAACATGCCGATCAGCTCACGGGCCGGCAGCAGCCCGATATGAACCCCGGCCCATGATTGTGCGAATCAAATCACGGGATTTTAACAGGCCAAAAAATTGTCTCGGTCCTTGTTTGGCCCAATCAGATATCGGCTGCGAGCAGGCCGGATGCAAACCGGGTCGTAGTTAGGCCCAACTATATGACGGGCTTTTAACAGGCTGAAATTAATATAGGGCCGAAATGTTAAACGGGCCCTTAACAGGACAAAACTAATATCAGACCGAATTACTAAGTGGGCCTTTAGCAAGTGGGCCCAAAAGCATAGTGTCCAGTTGATAGGCCGAATCTGATATGGGCCATAATTAGGCCCAAAACCTCTTAAAGGGCCGGACCTGATCTGGGCCGTAATTTGGCCCAGAACGTGGTAGGCTTTTAACGGGCCGGATCTCATATGGGCCACTATTAGGCCCGGAGCGTGGCAGGCCATTAATAGACCGTATCAAATATGGGCCGGCGTTTGGCCCAAAACATGGCAGCCAGTTAACGGGCCGGCCTACTAGGGTCCTCAAAATCTTGTGGGCCTACAGCTGGGCCGGCCCATTAATGTCGGCGAAATCTCATGGGCCTTTAGCTGGGCCGGCCCATTATGATCCGCAAGAATTTTGTGGGCCCTTACCTGGGTCGGCCTATTATGGCACACAAAAATCTTGTGGGCCTTTACCTGGGCCGGCCCATTATGGACCACGAAATCTTGTGGGCCTTTAGCTGGGCCAGCCCATTATGGTCCGCAAAATCTCATGGGCCTTTAGCTGGGCCGGCCCATTATGGTCCGCAAAATCTTGTGGGCCTTTAGTTGGGCCGGCCCATTTAAACTTGTTGGGTCGTGCCACGTGTCGACGTATCATAGGAACCTTCTGTCCAGTGAGTGGATGACATCTGTCCCGATGATGAGCCGACACGTGTTTCCTCTAGCCAATGATGATTTTACACGTGGAAAATCCCCATTGGTCGGGGCTGTTAACGGGTTATCGGATCCAAAACCCAACCCGATAGCTTAACGGCGTTCCGTTACGGTGGATGCCACGTGTCGGTCACCCTTGACGAAAGCACTTCTATGATGCGTGATTTATCGTCATGGAACACTTCTACGACAGCACAGGTATGACTATCTTGATTCTGTCATAAATTTGTCATGGATGTACATGCATGACAAAAAAAGTGACCTACTATGACAAACATGTATCATCACGGAAGTGTATTTTTTTGTAGTGCTTGAAGTTCCCTTTCTTTCTCTTGCCCTTTTACTTGAAACTAGTGGTCTTGTCAACCATCAACACTTGATATTTTTCTTGATTTCTACCTTCGTCGATTTTAGCATCACGAAGAGCTTGGAAATCATTTTCGTTATCCCTTGCATATTATAGTTCATCACGAAGTTCTAGTAACTTGGTGATAGTGACTAGAGAACTCTGTCAATCACTATCTTATCTGGAAGATTAACTCCCACTTAATTCAAGTGATTGTAGTACTCAGACATTCTAAGCACATGCTCACTAGCTGAGCTATTCTCCTCCATCTTGTAGGCAAAGTACTTGTCAGAGGTCTCAAACCTCTCGACTCGGGCATGAGTCTGAAATACCAATTTCAGCTCTTGGAACATCTTATATGCTCTGTGGTGTTCAAAACATTTTTGAAGTCCCGGTTCTAAGCTATAAAGCATGGTGCACTAAACTATCAAGTAGTCATCATACCGAGCTTTGTCAAACGTTCATAACGTGTGCATATGCTCCTGCAAATAGGTTTATCACCTAGTGATGCATCAAGGACATAATTTTTCTGTGCAGCAATGAGGATAATCCTCAGATCACGGATCCAATCCGCATCATTGCTACTAACATCTTTCAACTTAGTTTTTCTCTAGGAACATATCAAAAATAAACGGGGAGCTACATAGCGAGCTATTGATCTACAACATAGATATGCAAATACTATCAGGACTAAGTTCATGATAAATTTAAGTTCAATCAATCATATTACTTAAGAACTCCCACTTAGATAGACATCCCTCTAATCATCTAAGTGATCACGTGATCCATATCAACTAAACCATGTCCGACCATCACGTGAGATGGAGTAGCACTACTAGGGAAAACCCTAGTGGTAGCGCGGGTTTTGGGGCTATTAGCAGCGCGGGCAGCCGCGCTACCAATAAGGCGCTACAGCTAACTGTTAGTAGTAGCGCGGTCTGTCACGCGCTACTACTCTAGACTGTATCAGCAGCGCGTTTTCGGAAAGCGCTACTATTAATTAGCTGTAGTGATTTCCTTGCCCCGCGCTACTGCTATATCTTTCATCATTTCCCCCCGGCTTTCTACCCCGTTTCAGCTTCAATAAACAGCAATTTCCAGATACTAGGTACTACTAGATATCAATTTCATAAAGCATTATAGGTACTAGGTAGTACTCCCTCGGTTACAAATTACTTGTCGTGGTTTTAGTTCAAATTTGAACTAAAACCACGACGAGTAATTTGGAACGGAGGGAGTACTAGATAATAATTTCATATATACTCAACATGCATCCTCAAGCAGTACAAGGTGATATCGACGATGATCATCATATGTAGTTCTAGATAATATCGACAACGATCATCCTATGTAGTTCTACATGATATCGGTGACGATCATCATATGTAGTTCTAGATGATATAGCCACACACACACACATGTAGTTCTAGATGATATCGATGATGATCATCATCCTCAAGCCTGGGCGGTGGGTGTTCCTGATAGTAATTAGGATGGCCTGTCCAACACGAAGATTCTTGCCAACGAGGAATCTCTTCCACCCAAGCGAGTTTAAGTGTGTGCGACCGTCTGTGTCCATGCGGTAAGTACAGGTGGTGACGGAGCCCCTTGCGGTAAGGCGTAGTCCAGCTGAGCCTTCTTCATCAGGCTCGATACCACAACTCACAGATAGGTTCTTTGGCAATTTCTGAATAAGAAAAACATATCAATTAATAAATAGCCTCGCACATACTCTTGCAAATATAGTTCTATTAAGTCTAGATTTCTGCACTATCAAAAGACACAGTACTACGCATTTGTACTAACTAATCATGAATTCTACTAATAAGTATATATGGATTATCTACACTATTAATAGTTCATTGGATTCTACACTAATAAGAGCATGTGATCAGACTCTACACTAAAGCATATCATCGACTAGATTCCACAAAGCATATCATTGGACTCTACACTAAGCATATCATCGGATTCACTAAGCATATCATCGAATAATTTGCATTTGTAAGTATAACAATAAAGCATATATATATATATATATATATATATATATATATCATCAAATTACTACAGACAGTACGTATAACATACCATTTCATGCCGATCGACCATGGTACTTGTCAGGCGGGTCACGAATGGCACCCCGACAAAGTCATCATGTGGCGGAATTATGTCCCATAGGTTGCACACCTCCTCCTCGCTCAGCCTCATTCTTTGAGCTATGATGGCTTCATGAAGTGGGTTCTCATCATCTTCATCGAGTGGGTCCTCATTATCTTTATCATCTTCGTCATCTTCATCATCTTCGTCATCTTCCACCAGGTTGAGATAAATGACAGCCAGCTTGGGTCTTTCTGCTCTGAAGGAGAAGCTGGTCAACTCACCACCAGTAAGACGCATGTGGGCAAGGAAATGGGCCCATCCATCTCCTCCAATCTGTGACATATTGCATCCTTTCTCGACCTCCATAGTGTACGGCCCCCCAAGAGCCTCAAATGTCACAGTGTCTCCTGTCAGCTTGTTGAATTTCAACCTCACATTGCATGGGACGATCTGTGTAAAAAAGCAAAATGACACAATGCAGTAATGCCAACACTAAAAATAAAATAGTTGTTACATTTCATCTAATTTCTTACCGCCGCATGACGAAAACTCGGCTGGAAGTAGATGTCGAACAGCTTGCCAGTTGCAAGGCTGCTGGTGCACCTTGACTTGCACAGTCGACATGGTGGTGGTGGTGGTGGCGCCATTTTCCTAAAGCAATATGAGCAAAGGATTAACGGTTCACTTCACAGCAAAGAAAAACAGTAGCATGTGATATTTTTGGTTCTTCCGCGAGAAGCAATTTTATGGACAAAGCATTTCGGTGGCACCTATTGCCGAAAAAACTTTTCACCAATATCTACCAAATAAGGGTACCAACTACCAAGACATTTCATCTCATCTGGGCCCTATTGCCTAAGATAATTGATTAAAAAAACAAGTGGCAAATTTAACTAAATTGGCACCTCATTTTGCCAAAAAATAACTTATTACAAAAAACGAAAGCATCTACCTATCCATGTACAGAAAAATAACAATAAAATAGTGCATACTAAATCAACTAAGTCAACTAGCCTACTAAATCCACTAGCATACTAAATCAACTAAATCAAAATGTTCTAAATCAACTAAATCAACTAGCCTACTAAATCAACTAAATCAACTAGCCTACTAAATCAACTAAATCAAGATGTTCTAAATCAAGTAAATCAACTACATACTAAATCAACTAAATTAAAATGTTCTAAATCAACTAAATCAACTAGCCTACTAAATCAAAATGTAGCAGGGAGGAGGGGTTGTGGATGGAGGAGGGAGGAGGGAGAAGGAGGGGCGACTCGAGGAGGGAGAAGAGAGTAGGACAGAGGAGGAAGACGGAGTGAGGAGGGGCCAGCCGGCAGCGAGTGGAGGGAGAACGGAGAAGGAAGGCGGAGCGAGGAGGGGCCGGCCAGTGGCGACTAGAGGGAGGACGGAGGAGGAGGCTGGTACCGAGTCCATCGAGGAGGAGGAGGTGGCGGCGGCGCAGATCGGAGGAGGGGTGATGGGGGAGGACCGGCGTGGGGGGTTGAGGGGGAGATCGAGTGTGAGTGTGAGTGGATCGGATAGGTCGGAGAGTGGGGGAGATGGAATGGCTTAGCAGTAGCGCGCTATAGCAAAAGGTGCTACTGCTAAACGACCTAGCAGTAGCGCCTTTCACAAAGAGCGTGCTACTGATATGTGTCAGCATGTAAAAATAGACATCAAAATGTACAATCTGATTTGTCAATATGAGTCCTCACCAGTTTAGGAACTGGTGAAGACTCATATTGCGGCCACAAATTTTACACATAGAGTTCAATGAAGACCAAGTGGTTGTGAAAGTTTGAGAAGTAACATATTTAAGGTGGTACAAACTCTCTTCACGAAGCGAGGTGGGACTAAAATTTTTAGTAAACTTAGCAGTAGCGGTTATTGTGTAAATGCGCTACTACTATGGTCCCTAGCAGTAGCGCTCTTCATACAAGCGCGCTGCTGTTAGAACTAGCCTCGCGGCAGCGTCGTGGCAATTATAGCAATAGCGCGTCTTAGAGTGTGCGCGCTACTGATACATTCATTTCAATAGCGAGGTTTGTGCGCGAGCGCTACTGCTAGTTAGCAGCAGTGCTTTATTTTAAAGCGCGCTGCTGGTAAGATTCTGTGTATAGGCTTTTCCCTAGTAGTGTAGTTTTCAATGGTGAACATAACTATGTTGATCATATCTACTATATAATTCACGCTCGACCTTTCGGTCTCAGTGTTCCGAGGCCATATCTGCATATGCTAGGCTCGTCAAGTTTAACCCGAGTATTTCTGTGTGTGCAAAACTGTCTTACACCCGTTGTATATGAACATAGAGCTTATCACACCCGATCATCACGTGGTGTCTCGGCACGACGAACTTTGGCAGCGGTGCATTTTCAGGGAGAACACTTATACCTTGAGATTTAGTGAGAGATCATCTTATAATGCTACCGCCGAACTAAGCAAAAATAAGATGTATAAAAGATAAACATCACATGTAATCCAAATATGTGACATGATATGGCCATCATCATCTTGTGCTTTTGATCTCCATCTCCAATGTACTGTCATGATCTCCATTGTTACCGACATGACACCATGATCTCCATCATCGTGATCTTTTATCAACGTGTCGTTACATGGTCGTCTCACCAGCTATTGCTTTTGCAACTATTGCTACCGCATAGCGATAAAGTAAAGCAATTACATGGCACTTGCATCTTATGCAATAAAGAGACAACCATAAGACTTCTGGCAGTTGCCGATAACTTCAACAAAACATGATCATCTCATACAACAACTTATATCTCATCACGTCTTGACTATATCACATCACAACATGCCATGCAAAAACAAGTTAGGCATCCTCTACTTTGTTGTTGCAAGTTTTACGTGGCTGCTACGGGCTGAGCAAGAACCGTTCTTACCTACACATCAAAAAACCACAACGCGGTATAGTGATTGCTTTTTGATCTTCAGAAAGAACCATGTTCATTGAATCTGATTCAACTAAAGCTGGAGAAACAGACACCCACTAGCCACCTGTGTGCGAAGCACGTCGATAGAACCAGTCTCATGTAAGCATACGCGTAATGTTGGTCTGGACCGCTTCATCCAACAATGCCGCTGAATCAAGAATCAACTAGTGACGGCAAGCAATATGTATATACCCACGCCCACAACTCCTTTGTGTTCTACTCGTGCATATAATATCTACGCCTAAACCTGGCTCGGATGCCACTTTTGGGGAACGTAGTAATTTCAAAAAAAATCCTACGCACATGCAAGATCACGGTGATGCATAGCAACTAGAGAGGAGAGTATCGTCCACGTGCCCTCGTAGACCGTAAGCGGAAGCATTATGAGAACGCGGTTGATGTAGTCATACGTCTTCACGATCCGACCGATCCAAGTACCGAACATACGGCACCTCCGAGTTCAGCACACGTTCAGCTCGATGACGTCCCACGAACTCCGATCCAACAGAGCTTCACGGGAGAGTTCTGTCAGCACGACGGTGTGATGACGGTGATGATGTTGCTACCGACGCAGGTCTTCGACTAAGCACCGCTACGATATGATCGAGGTGGATTATGGTGGAGGGGCACCGCACACGGCTAAGGGATCAATGATCAACTTGTGTGTCTATGGGGTGCCCCCTGGCCACGTATATAAAGGAGTGGGGGAGGGCCGGCCCTCCTATGGCGCGCCCTGGGGAGTCCTACTCCCACCGGGAGTAGGATCCCCCCCCCCTCCATGTAGTAGGAGTAGGAGAGAAGGAAAGGGAAAAGAGAAGAGAAGGAAGGAGGGGGCGCCGCCCCTCCCCCTAGTCAAATTTGGACTAGGCCTTGGGGCACGCGCAGCCTCCTCTCTCTCTTTCCCCTAAAGCCTAATAAGGCCCATATACTCCCCGGCGAATTCCCGTAACTCTTCGGTACTCCAAAAAATACCCGAATCACTCGGAACCTTTCCGATGTCCGAATATAGTCGTCCAATATATCGATCTTTACGACTTGACCATTTCGAGACTCCTCATCATGTCCCCGATCTCATCCGGGACTTCGAACTACCTTCGGTACATCAAAACACATAAACTCATAATATCGATCGTCATCGAACATTAAGCGTGCGGACCCTACGGGTTCGAGAACTATGTAGACATGACCGAGACTCATCTCCGGTCAATAACCAATAGCGGAACCTGGATGCTCATATCGGTTCCTACATATTCTACGAAGATCTTTATCGGTTAAACCGCATAACAACATACGTTGTTCCCTTTGTCATCGGTATGTTACTTGCCCGAGATTTGATCATCGGTATCTCAATACCTAGTTCAATATCGTTATCGGCAAGTCTCTTTACTCGTTCCATAATGCATCATCCTGCAACTAACTCATTAGTTACATTGCTTGCAAGGCTTATAGTGATGTGCATTACCGAGAGGGCCCAGAGATACCTCTCCAACAATCGGAGTGACAAATCCTAATCTCGATCTATGCTAACTCAACAAGTACCATCGGAGACACCTGTAGAGCACCTTTATAATCACCCAGTTACGTTGTGACGTTTGGTAGCACACAAAGTGTTTCTCCGGTATTCGGGAGTTGCATGATCTCATAGTCATGGAAATATGTGTAGTTATGGAGAAAGCAATAGCAACAAACTAAACGATCATCGTGCTAACCTAACGGATGGGTCAAGTCAATCACATCATTCTCTAATGATGTGATCCCGTTAATCAAATGACAACTCATGTCTATGGTTAGGAAACATAACCATCATTGATTCAACGAGCTAGTCAAGTAGAGGCAAACTAGTGACACTCTGTTTGTCTATGTATTCACACATGTACTAAGTTTCCGGTTAATACAATTCTAGCATGAATAATAAACATTATCATGATATAAGGAAATAGATAATAACTTTATTATTGCCTCTAGGGCATATTTCCTTCACCCGCTGCCATGGGAGGGTAGGACAAAACATGCCGTGCAAGTTCTTTTCCATAAGCATGTATGACTATATTCGGAATACATGCCTACATTACATTGATGAACTGGAGCTAGTTCTGTGTCACCCTATGTTATAACTATTGCATGAGGAATCGCATCCGACATAATTATCCATCACTGATCCATTGCCTACGAGCTTTCCACATATTGTTCTTCGCTTATTTACTTTTCCGTTGCTACTGTTACAATCACTATAAAACCAAACTATTACTTTTGCTACCGTTACCGCTATTATCATATTACTTTGCTACTAAATACTTTGCTGCAGATATTAAGTTTCCAGGTGTGGCTGAATTGACAACTCAACTGCTAATACTTGAGAATATTCTTTGGCTCCTCTTGTGTCGAATCAATAAATTTGGATTGAATACTCTATCCTCGAAAACTGTTGCGATCCCTTATACTTGTGGGTTATCACCCTGGCGTCGGGCGGGTGCAGAGGAGCTATAGAGGAGGTAGGGATTA
Organism: Triticum aestivum; assembly: GCF_018294505.1. Classification (NCBI taxonomy): domain Eukaryota; kingdom Viridiplantae; phylum Streptophyta; class Magnoliopsida; order Poales; family Poaceae; genus Triticum; species Triticum aestivum. The sequence goes on from NC_057806.1 coordinate 556,952,356, forward strand.
TGCTTCCACGAAACGGTTGCAGCAACGTAGGTAATGACAACAGGAACTGGTTGGGAGGGTGTACATGTGGATTCAATCCGACGCCCGCACATAATTAAATCCAACAGCAGTTTTGCGGGATGCTAATTGCGATATTAATAGGCGGATGACGCCTAGCATCCGCCATAATATAAGTAGCCCAAATTACTAGGAACTGGAGAGGTCCACACATCACTATGAATCAACTGAAAGGGAAAAGAAGCAATGGTGGTGGAGTTATTAAACGGGAGGCGAACATGTTTGCCGACACGACAGACATGACAAGTGTGATCCTCGATTTTATTACAACTGAAACTGAAACTCCTAAGAATATGACGAAGTGTGACGGGGTTGCGATGACTCAAACGAGCATGCCAGAGATTGACGCCAACAGAGAGAGCAATCGGCGCGGTGGTGGTGAATGAAGGTGAATGCACCGGATAAAGCTCGTCGGGGATGTCACATCGGTGGAGTACCATCCTAGTTCGAGCGTCCTTAACACAAAAACCAAGCTCGTCAAATTCAACAGTGACAGGATTTTCACGAGTAAAACAACGAACGGAAATAAGATTCTTAATAAGATGAGGAGACACAAGTATGTTAGACAAAGATAAAGGCATGGAATTAGAAGGAAAAGAAGTGTGCCCGACGTGTGTGTGATAGGAAGTGTGGAACCGTCGCCGACAATGATGCGGCGATCGGTGGTGACGGGAGTGAAGGAGGCAAGATTACCAAGATGAGCAAACATGTGAGCCGTGGCCCCGGTGTCCATGTACCAATCGCTGCCGCCAGTGTAGTTGTTCGGCGTAGGGGCGGTGTGCAGCGCAGCGAGGAGCGCCGGATCCCAAGGCGCTGGCGGCAGGGCCGGCGAGGGGGGCGGGGGCGCCATCGGGTAGCCGTAACCGCCGCTCAGTTGTGGCGGTGGGTACCCTCCATAGGGCTGCGGAGCCGCGTAGTATGCCTGATGCGCCGGCGATCATGGCACGGGGAGGGTCGGTGCAGGGGCTTGTGGGACCGGCATGGTGTATGCATGAACGACACCGGTCCAAGGGTTGTAGCCGGAGGTCCACGGAGGAGGCACCTGGAGCTGCAGGTACTGCTGCTGACGAGGCGCGCCGGCGCCCTGCTGCTGACCGTCGCGCTGGCCCCCGCGGCGCCTATCGGCGGGAGGGGCGAGAGGCACGTATGGTGTCGGGTACGGTGGCGGCGGCACCGGGTAGGGCACCTGATGGCGCTGGGGGCGACGCGGCCGGGGCAGCGGGGGGCGGCGGGGGCCCGCCGCGGGTGGTGCCGGCAGCAAGGGCGGTGTGGATGGCCCGCGCCTTCACCTGCTTCATCCACCACTCCAGCAGCCGGAGGTGCGCAACGAACTTGGCGAAGGAGGGCTCGGGGATGAGGGTGAGGTTCGTCACGGCGTTGCCGAAGTCTTTGTTGAGCCCGGCGGTGAGCGTGCTGAGGAGGAGGTCATTATCGATCTTCGTGCCAATGTCGCGGAGCTCGTCAGCGAGAGTCTTGAGGCGGTGAGAATAGTCGTCGACGGAGGAGTTGTCCTGATGGCACCCAAAAAAATTTTGCTGCAAAAAAACACGACGTTGAAGACAATTGTCGGTGAAGAGCCCGTTCAGCTTGGTCCACACGGCGTGGGCGTCATCACCGTCCTGCACGACCATCTGAAACAGGTTCGGCGAGATGGTGAGGAAGAACCATCGGATGATCGTGGCATCGACAGTTGGAAGTCGGGGACGAGGCTGGAGTCGACGAAGCCGTCTACATGGTCGATGAGGTGGTACTCCTAAAATACGAGGAAGAAGTACGTCTTCCACGTGTAGTAGAAGGAGTTCGTCTGAAAAAGACGAAACAGAACCCGCTCGTAGATGTTAAGGTTGCGGATGTCATTGACGACGAGAGAGTTGGTGTCGGCGAACGGATGGGTTTGGTGGGACGCGCAGATGAGCAGTAAAGCAGACGAGCGGGCGAGCTGGAAAGAGACGAGCAGGCGAGGCGGCTAGCGACGAGCGATGGGATCGGGAACGAGGCTGCAGCAGTAGATGGAGGCTGCAGCAGTAGATGGAGGCTGCAGAGTACGTGCAAGCCAGCTAGATGGAGGTAGCAGCAGTACGTCCGGCGCGACGCGGCTAGGTTTAGGCAGCGGGCGCGCGGGCGGTGGCCGCGGCGGCGGCGCGGAGGCGACATGCGGCAAGGTGGCAAGGCAAAAGCGATGTCGTAATCTAAAAAGCTGATACCATGTATGATATGAGAATTGCATAATATATTACTCAGGTGCAAACGTACGTATATATAATATATTTCTTCCGTTCGAAAATACGTCTTCATACATCTCCTTTATCCATTTTGATGACAAGTATTTCCGGACGGAGGGAGTACAAAGGTAAGCCATGACCTTAACTATATAAGGAAACTAGGAGCTGCTAATACACAGATATGCACAACACATATACTCAACAAGTAAGAATGACTCAGAGCCCAAATGTCAGACAGACCGGACAGTCTTTTTTGAGAAAGTCCTCAAACAGTCTTCTTCTTCTTTTTTGAACAAAAGTCCTCAAACAGTCTTCTTCTTTTTTTTTGAGCAAAAGTCCTCAAACAGTCAAACCACAAGATTGTATCAACGTTACCATGTGATTACACGTACTTGGGCCTCCTACTCAAATTTAAAATCTGAAGAAGAGAAAAAGAAAAGCCCAGGAGAAAGCCCGTTTGTCCCTCGTTCGCGAGTAAATTGCAAAAAAACACCATAATTGTGGACCCTAATTCAGAAAACCACCATCTTTCTGGGTTTTTTTTCAAAAAACCGCCACGTTTGTGCTGACAGTTTTCAAATGACACTGATTCGCTCGTTTGCCGCGTCTGAGTGCAAACCTGACCGGTTGGGCCCGCTGTCAGGGGCCACGTGGACAGGAGGTGACTACGCGTGTGACGGGCTCCGTTAGACGGCGTCGCACAAGACCTAGCGACCCAGTCCAGCCGCACCTAGTTCCCCCCAAATCGCATCTCCTCCTTCCCACGACTCCGCCCTAGCTCGCTCCCCTCATGGCCACCGGCGGCGGCGGCGGCGGCGGCGGCGGCTCAGCCGGTGACGTCACGGACGGACGCCACATCTCCATCGTCGATTCTACGGGCCGCTCCGCCCTTCCTCGCTCTCCCACGGGGCCCCCTGGTTCGATTGGAGCCGCTCGATCTGCCGTTGCCGGCGGTGATGAGCGCGTCAAGGATGGCAGCATCTTCAACGCCAGCGTCGATGACATTGAGTCACGGGCCGCCGCTAAGTTGGCCCAGGTCTGGAAAGCAAATCCAGGGCAGAGCCACCACTTCACTTCCGGCCTCGGTGGCATTGAGTGAGTATTTTTCTTCCCTTTTCAATGAATTTTCTTGTGATTCTGGTACTGTAATTGTACACTTGGTGTGATTTTGGTAGTGTTTTTTCTCTGTTTGTAGTTCAATTTAGGATTTAGGGTTTATGTCAACTAAATTAGGGTTTGTAGCTTTACTCATTAATTGAATTATGTTGACCTGGTTTGTAATACATTTTAGGAACTAGTGTTTGTAATTCTACAATTGCTCTTCAATTTAGAAGTTCTATTCATTGAAAATTTAGGTTAACTGAACTTTATGCTAACTGAATATGAGCTCATTTCACTAAACTGAAGTTAGTTTCAATGTACTGTTTACTTAATATATCTCCTGACTTAATTAACAGTTAATTCCATATGATTGCAACTGTTGTTAACTGAATTTACTGAAAACTGATAACTGAACTTAGTGGTTAGTGTTAACTGAATTTACTGACAACTGAACTTGCTGTTAACTGAAATTGCAGTTTGGGTGAAGATGAACCTTGGGATCTTAGGTTCCATTTCCAAGGTTGTGACAATCTGGAAAGGACCATATGTGAATCAGATATCATATATATCAATATGCTAGCTATTATTGGGATAGAGGGGTATGGTCAAAAGGACTCCATGTATTATGTGAAGCAACATGGTGTGGGGATGGCAGGCATGCAGCTAATAAAATCTGAGGAAGATGTAGAAGAGATGCTGATATTGTATGAGGACAAGAGGTGTGTCACTATCACAGTTATGAAAGGAAGTGAGTCTGACATGCATATCAACATTGGAGATGGATGTGAGAAGAAGATACCAATTTCTAAGATTGGTTCTCCTAAGGTATATAGTATAGATGATGCAGGTGTGCTTTATCAAACTCAGAGCAGTGAACCACAGCCAGACATGTCTGCTCCTCTTGTTAGTGCACACACAGAAGATTCATATGGAGAATATCTTTTCACACAGGAGAGTTGCAATGTTAGAAATTGGGAAGACATATCAGGTGTCACAGAGTTAGATGATTTTCTTACAGAGTTTGCTGATGACATGCCAGTAGTGCAAGAAGAAGATAACATGGAAGAGGAACAGGAGGAAGAGGAGCAAGTGGAAGAGGAGCAAGAGGAAAAGGAACAAGAGGAAGATGAGGAAGAGGAAGAGGAAGATGAGGAAGAAGATGCAGACTTAAACCAGAAAATAAAAGATTTGAAGAGGAAGAGGGTTTTTGAGGGTGATTGTGAGCCAGAAGACTTGTTCTGTGAGATTGAGGAGGAGGAGGAGTTTGGAGAGGGGTTTGTTGAAACACCACATCTGCAGAAATTGCCTATTAGAAGAGGTCCAACAAGTAGATCACATTGCAGTTCACAAGCTGAACTTGAGTCAGACTATATTCCAGTAAGTGATGAAGATATGAATGATGAACTTTATGTTGATTCAGATGAGGAAGTAGTAGTGTATTGTCCCACATCTGGTAGAAAGTCCAGGGCAAAGAAGAGGAAGGCCAGGATATGGTATGATGAGAAAAGACTTGAGCCACAACAGCAAATATGTTGGCACATGTGTTTCCTTGATGTTTACCAATTCAGAAGAGCTTTGGTAAATTTGCATGTCACACAAAGAAGGAACTACCATTACCACAGGAACAACAAAGATAGGATCATAGTTGATTGTCTTGAGGAAGGCTGCCCCTTTCACATGGTTGCATCTGTTATTGCAAATGAAAAAACATTCTGTATTAGGAAGCTACAACTACAGCATACATGTGCTCCAAGTGGTGAGAATTGCAAGGTTCCTGCTAGGTTTGTGGCCAAAGCAGTTGAAGACACCTTGAGGACAGATCCTAGAGCAGGTATTGAGACTGTCATAGACAAGGCAAAGGAGAAGTATGGTGTGGAGGTTGGAAAGATGAAGGCTTATAGGGCAAGGCAGCAAGCTCTCAGTGTTGTGCAGGGTGACCAGGAAGCACAATACACTAGGATTAGAGACTATCTTCAGGCTGTTTTGGACACAAATCCTGGGAGCAGATGCATTGTGACAACTAGAGTGGTGAAAGAACATCCAAGCAAAAATCTAAGATTTCATAGGCTTATCATTTGTCTAGCAGCACAAAGAGAGGGTTTTCTTAAAGGATGTAGACCTTTCATTGGTAGGTTTTTTGTGCACCAAAATGTTATGTTTCATTGGTATGTTTCACTTCTTTGTTTCATCTTTTTTGTTTCACTTTTTCAGGTCTTGATGGGTGTTTTGTGAAGTTAAACACAGGTCAACAAATCTTAGCTCCTACTGGCAGAGATGGAAACAATAATATATTTCCTTTGGCCTTTGGAGTAGTTGAGAAGGAGGACACCCCTACTTGGTGCTGGTTTTTAACTCAACTGAAGATAGTTCTTGGGGGAGAATCAGGACACTTTGGAAATTACACAATAATTTCAGACAGGCAGAAGGTAATTTAGATGCTTTACTTACTAGTTGTAGCACAAATAGTTCTAGAAAACTTAATTAGGCTTTTGATTTGTGTCACTAGGGCCTGCTTAATGCCATTGACCAAGTATTTCCAAATTGCCCTCAAAGATATTGTTTAAGGCATATTTATGCAAATTTCCAAAGTGCTGGCTTTAGAGGAGATGAACTTAAGCAATATATGGATGCAGCAGCTTATTCTTACACTAAGAATGGGTTTGATGAAGCAATGGCAGAAATTAGAAAGGAAAGTGAGGTGGCTTGGGCCTGGCTGAAGGGAATTCCTGTAGAAACATGGGCTAGATATGCTATGGACACCAACTGTAAAACTGACCTAGTAGTGAACAACATTAGTGAGGTGTTCAATAGGATGATATTGGATATTAGGGGCAAACCCATTAAAACAATGGTTGAAGGTGCTAGGGCCAAATTGATGGTGAAGTTCAATGAAAAAAGAATTGGGGGAGAGTGCTAGATGGACAATTACCCCAACATATACAGAAATGTTAGAGGAGTCAAAGGAATGGGCTAGGAATTGCAAGGCTATGATGGCCGGGCCAGATCTATATCAAATGGTGAGAAATCTTATGCAGTAAACTTGAAGAACTGGACATGTGGCTGCAGAAAATGGGACATGAGAGGTGTACCATGTAATCATGTTGTATCTGCCATCTACAAATCAAAACAGCAGCCTGAAGATTTTGTACATCAGTTCTTCAAGAAGCCTATGTACTTAGAAGCTTACAAGCCAATGATCTACCCTGTTCCTGGACCTGACCTGTGGACAAGAACAGATACAAGAGACATAGACCCCCCTGTGTTCCATAGGAAGAAGGGCAGTAAGCAGACTAAGAGGGGGAAGGGGCAGTTTGAAGTACCAAAACCCAAGGACACTTCTAGAATTGGAACAATAACTTGCAGCAACTGTGGGAAGCAAGGGCATAGGTACACAAACTGTGGTGTTCCTTTGAAGCCAGCCCTTGTAGCTAGGAAGAACAAGCATAAGGTACTCAAATTAATAGCTTTTGACTCATATACATCTTTGCTCTGTTTCACATTTGACTGAAAAACTAATGCACATCTTTGCTCTGTTTCAGGAAACAAGATCTGCACCTATACCTGCAAGAGCTCCAGCAACATCTTCTGGTGGAAGAGCTGCATCTAGAGCTGCTGTTGTACCTGATCCAACAACTGCTCCAACATCTGGTGGAAGAGCTACATCAACTGCTGCAAGGGCTGCAACTATTGGTTTAAGACCTGCTGCATCAACTGCTGCAAGAGCTGCATCAACTGGTGGAAGAGCTGCATCATCTGGTTCAAGACCTACTGCATCAACTGGTGGAAGAGCTGCATCAACTGCTGCTGCAAGTGCATCAGCTTCTTCATCAAGGGCTAGGTCTACATTTGCTCCTCCAAGGCCTGCTACTACTGCAGCATCTGGTTCTTCAAGGGTGAGGAAGAAGCCAAGCAGACTTAGGGATTAATTCTATGCTAGTGGCAATTAGGCTGGCTATTGTAGTTGCTGTGGTGTTGGCAACTTGCATTTTGTTTCCCAAGACTTGCTAGAGTACTCTGCTTGATGTGGTGTTGGCAAAGTTTTATGTGAACTTGTTGTGATATTGGCAAGATTTGTGGAACTTGTCGTTTTATGTGAACTTGCTATCATGTTGGCAAGATTTGTGGAACTTGTTGTGATATTGGCAAGCATAAGGTCCTGTTTATTTAATGTGAACTTCCTGTGATGTTGCTAAACATTATATGATGTTGTTGTTAAATATGTTGAATGGTTATCACAAAGTGTAGATGCCCTTTTGTTGACGGTTGTCGAGAGGCTACGGTTACCCAAGCATCACTTAGTGTTAGCCAAGCCTCTCAACGGCCGTCGACGAAAGGCATCCATCAACTAGGGTTAGCCAAGCCTCTCGACGGCCGTCGACGAAAGGCATCCATCAACTAGGGTTAGCCAAGCCTCTCGACGGCCGTCGACGAAAGGCATCCATCACTTAGGGTTAGCCTATCGACGGCCGTCAACGAAAGGCATCCATCACTTAGTGTTAGCCAAGCCTCTCAACGGCCGTCGACGAAAGGCATCCATCAACTAGGGTTAGCCAAGCCTCTCGACGGCCGTCAACGAAAGGCATCCATCAACTAGGGTTAGCCAAGCCTCTCGACGGCCGTCGACGAAAGGCATCCATCACTTAGGGTTAGCCTATCGACGGCCGTCAAAAGGCATCCATCACTTAGGGTTAGCCAAGCCTCTCGACGGCCGTCGACGAAAGACTCAACAAAATGACATGAAGTATATGATCAATTTGGATCACAATGCACATTAACAACACAATACCATATGATCACATTGAGATAACATCATAATTCCTAGCCTCTCGACTAGGGTTCACATCTTACATAATAATGCATTACAACTAAAGATCATACTACTAAGGTCCTGATTAATTCCATTACTCAAAACAGAGTAGTTAGTTCAACAGAAAGTACTTAGTTCAACAGAAACAACATAGTTCAAGACAATACAACCAAGAAAACTTAGTTCAACCGTGTTGGCCTCATACATTATGCCAACAAATTACTCACTCATCACAGAATTCTTTGATTTTCCTCAACTTAACCTTGTTTGCCTCCCCATCCTTCAGCAAATCAGCTATGATATATTCTAGCTTTTTCTTCTCTTTCTTCATCTGTTCAATCTGTTGAAGACCTTCATCTGCTACATGTTTCTTCCAATTGCTAACAAGTTCATCATTGCTCTGCTTAATGACTTGGAGTGCTGTCCTCAGCTCATTATTGTCTTTCTCAAGCTTAGCCATCTCTTCCTGGGCTTGAAGTACAGCATTCTCTACATCACCATCCTGCATAATCTTCTGGTAATTCTCCCTCATCACATTTTTATGAATTGTTGCAAAAAAATTGCCTGTTTCCTTGATGTGGTTGTGGTGCTTCTCCTGGATTAGCTTCTTCTCTTCTGCCAGTTTGAGTATGAGCTTTTCTTTAGCTGCATTCTCTTTGCTACTCTGCTCATACATATCCCAAAGTTTGCAAAGTGCATTTTTCATGGGTTCTGGCCATTCTGGGTCAATCCACTGCACCAGACCACAATTGTCTCCTTCCTGTGATAACAATAATTACTTAGCATTTATTAAACTCAAGAGAAATAGTTCTTACTACACCATACTGAGCAGCAGGACAACACATTCAAATAAGTCAATTAACTGAGCGCATAACACATTCAAGAGAAATAATTCTGACTATATTCAGTGAACATCTATATATATTCAGTTAACTGAGCTCATTTAACACCTATATTCAGATAAGCATTCATTAAAAATGATAGATTCTTTCCTCATAACAGCAGATAAAACAACATATACAGATAACTAAGTAAACAACTATATTCAGTTAACAGAGAAAAAAAACATATATTCAGAGAACTGAGCACCAACTACAAGATTTGCATAATCTTCATCTCTTCAGTTAACAGAGAAAAACACATATATTCAGATAACACCTATATTCAGTGTATCATGTAAATTGCAAATACAGGACCTGCAACTAACCTCATTACTGCATCCATAAAACCTACGGCCAGTGTTTATTCTTTGGAAGACAACAGCCCTCTGCACAGGAGCGTTGTGACAGCACAACGGCCCTCTGGCCACAATGCCGCACCACTCTGGGTCAACAATGGTCTGTGGGATCTACAATAGTGCAATATAGCAGATACGGTGCTCAATCCCCAATCACAGAGGTGAAAACAATGCTCGAATCGAAGAAACCCCTAACCCTAATTTGCGAGAAAATGGTACTCACGTAGGTTTCCTCTGCGTGCGACTTGAAAAGGGGGGAGACAGATTCGTCGCTGCTGGTTTCGCCGTCTTTCCAGGAGACCATGGCTGCGGCGAGCGGCGGCCGGCGGCGAGAAACGAGCGGCGGAAGGGGTCGGAGGCAGAGACCTAAGCGAGAGAGAGAGGGGGGGAATGGGGAACCGGGTGCGGCTGGGTCGCTAGGTCTTGCGCGACGCCGTCTAACGGCGCCCGTCACGCGCGCCGTCGCCTCCTGTCCACGTGGCCCCTGATAGCGGGCCCAACCGGTCAGGTTTGCACTCAGACGCGGCAAACGAGCGAATCAGCGTCATTTGAAAACTGTCAGCACAAGCGTGGCGGTTTTTTGAAAAAAAAACGAAAGGTGGTGGTTTTCTGAATTAGGGTCCCCAATTGTGATAGTTTTTTGTAATTTACTCCTCGTTCGCGGACGTGACGACTGACGTGGTTATCCCGTGATTAGCGCCGTACTGCGACTAGGGCTGCCGATCGGCGACGTGCTCCTCCTTCCTGCCCGCTCGCCATTAGATTGAGAACACAAGTTGGGAGACCGCATCACCTTCTTACTCATCGTCCCAAAGAGGCTCGTGTTCCCAGATGGATCCCGCGCCTGATCCACCCCCCATGGAGATGAAGTATGTCTCCAGCGTCCATGAGCTGGAGGCGCACTGCGCCAATCGCGAACCCAATCAGATCTCCTTCCGCTTTCGCACGTCCTTGCCTCTCAAATCCAGCGACCGACTCATGATCCTAGTCCAACCGGGCAACTCTGGTTTCCGCGTCCACGATCGACAGCTTCTCTACTGCAAACGCAAGGCCAGGGGTGCAGTCGAGGATGGTTTTGAGAAACTCATCGAAGGCTTTGTCCTGGGTCTAGTGTACGATCGTTCCCTGGACGACAGAGCTCACTTCTTAACATTGAGATGTTGTATCAAAACTATCAATCTCCAAAATGAAAGGAAAAACATATCCACCCTTATAAATATAGAGCAATTAGAATATTTGAGTATTTACATTTTTTCATGGATATGCCCTTCCTATCATTTATGACTTTTTTTTTGCACAACGGCCAAAGGCCATATATAAAAGTTGACCAGATGGCCATCCTTACTGATATTAAAAATTACACAATGGTCCTTGGGAAATTGAGTTGCACTCACTGGCGGCCCACCATTAGTGGCAGACGGAAGACGAGGGGACTCATGGTCTCGCCGGCGGGGAGCGGTGGCACATAGGTTTCTGGAGAGGTAGCGCTTGGAAAGGCTTGAATAAAATATACTCTTCTTTTTCTCTCTACTCCCTCCGTCTAGGTGAATAAGCCATCTTAGGTTGTGCGCCGCAATCAAGGTGGAGAGGAAAACGAGAAAACTTAATGTTTATTTGCTAATTAATATCATTGCATGTAATGAACTAACCACTGCATGTCATGTTTGGTAGTCTCAAATCATTAAAAGCATACACGCCCCACATCTTTTATTGGTTGATTCCTTTATTTATGTCAAAAAACAAGAAACAATGTGAGAGTTAATGCACCACGCCTATGTGTTCTGGGACTATTTGATTTCTCTAAGGTGACTTACACACCTAGACGAAGGAGTATTATTTACATGTCTTGCACACACCAGGGAAACTCATCCGATGCATGCATCGCTGTATATTTAAGTCATGCATCAGTTTTCATGAAAATCTGTCTCGCCCCCCAACTCAACCACACACCGATAACGAAGGCAACCTTTCAGCCAGTACAAAATGTACGTTAGTTATCCTTTAGCTAAGTATAGAGGCCTCGGAGAGTTTTCTGCGGTTGGACGGCCGGCGAATCACCCACTTCTTCTATGTTACCCAACAACACGGAAATATTCCATCATGCCTCCTAATCCTAAAGTGTGCACGGCCTCCAGTTCCGGCCAACGAACTAACTGGTTCCCAATGAGGTCTTCTGATCATCATTCCCAACCGTACGATTGATCTTGTGTTTTGTGCGAGGTGAGTGATGTGGGCAAACTAAAAGAGACCAAGGATCGTTGTGTCATTTTAAAGGCGGGGGCTGAAGAGCACGTGCGCGAGGCAGGTATCAATGGATCTCTCAGTCCTGGTGCCGTCAAGGCTGATGTACCGATGCAATTATCAGCGGGCGGGTTCTGAACCCATGTGCCATGGTAAGTAGTGCGGGTGCATTAAGATAGGGGCGCGCGGAGGTGGGCGGCTATGGCGTATTCTGAACCCATGTGCCATGGTAACCTAAACACACATAACCTTTTTGTGTTATGTGTTTTGGTTATTGGTAAGCGTTGGCGTGTGACAACGAAAAATGAACAGTTTGTGGCCCGCCATGCTAAATGGTACTATTAGCTTTTATAACTAATATATGGCGTGTCTTACATTTCTGTACTCGTCCCTTGAGTTTTTCTACCAAGTTAAATCAAAGATATTGATGGAACTTAAACTTTGTGTTCACTTTCTCCTTCATCATCACTATTGTTGGTGGTGGCAATGTAATTTTTGTGTACAGTGCATCGCCATGTTTCTAGATGCTTTCGCACATGGTTCGTTGTCCATAAAAAGTTACTATAACATTTATCTCATGCTCGGTCTCATCATGTCATCAAAGTTCCCTCTGATCATCCACATTTTGTTCTTTCATTGTCTTAACATCTTTTAGCACATCGACAAGACTCTTTGCTTAATTAGAACCTTATTCTTTGGATGACAGCATTATTTTTGGTCTTCTCTTCGTATGATATGCATGCTCACTCGAACACAATAGCATATTGGCGTAGATAAAAAAAATATTGTTACCTGGCTTCATTCATTTCTTGTGTGAGACATTGAGATTCATGCACATGCATACGCTATCCGATTCTGGTTTAGCACTTCTCCACTGCTTCTAGCTGCCTTGAATTCCCCGAGTGATCTCTAATTCTTGTGTGACTGCCCTCATGTATGTTTTGATTTATCAACCCCTTTTCGTACTACTGAATATGTGTGTATTAGACTATTAGTACTTCTATAGCAAATTGCATATTTTATTCATTTTGTTTTCCACAACTCCATATATGCTAATTTCTAAACTTAGCTAATTACTGGACAACTTTTCACTATTACACAACACTGGTTTGGTCTATTAAGTTAGTTCTGAAATGAGCTTTCTTACAACTATGCCTAAAAAATCATAATATGTAGTATTTAGGATGCAAGCTGGAGTGGGGTAACAGAAGAGGAGCATGGCAGGGGTATGTCCATCGTGGACTACACGGCGTACATTGGCAGCACTAAAGCCACGGGAAAACACTCTGCTATCTTAGGAGAGATGCTCCCCTACACCCAACCCTCCTGGCTCGGCTGCCATAGCAGCGGATGCTGCCGCGCTGCAGACTCCAAGCAGGGGGTGGACTTCGCGGCACCGCCGCCCTGTGACTCCGAGCAGTTCGACAATGTCGGTGACCCTGATGACGCGCACTGCTACTACCGCATCTCCGATCTGTCGGGGCTGAACACCACCACATATGGTGTGACCGAGCGTCTCCTATAGCTGCATGAGTACAAGCAAGCGAACTTCACTGAAGCTGAGCCGCACAAACTATGGACTTGCAGCAAGCGAGTGATCAAATCCAGCAAATCAGCTCCTATCTAGGCTCTGTGGGTGGATAGAAACGGGATTGTATTTCAACAGGGCAGCTCACTCTCACTCAGCTGTGATGCCAGTATTCTTTGGCAAGTTCTCCTCCCAATTGACCAACGCCGCCTAGACGTTGATCAGTGGCTAGCTAGAACTGGACAACAGTCTACACCAGAACTAGTTTTCCTATAGCACTGTGCAATGCTGGTCTTGCTCAACTCTCCACATTGTTGTCCTCTTGTCGTGACTTTTATAGTTTTTCCCATGTGAAGTGTAGATAGCAAGCTGGACGCGGTCCACATCCCTACGCTGGAGAATTTCCGAATACCTCCCACTCCGATCAAATGCATTTAGTTGACATCTTCATCACATTCATTACACTGCTTGTTGCATTTCATTAGTGGACAGAGAGCCTTCACCACTACTACCAATGAAAAAATGAGATCTTCAAATGAGTTTGCCCCTTCTTTAATTGTTTTTGTGTAAGATTGTGGATGAACCTACCCGTGAGCTAGGAGTGCTTTCACATGGTAATGTTGTGTGTGATGTAAGTAGGAGGGATGTGGTGTGAATGGGAGCACATTATGTAGGCCTCATTCATGTACCTGGATATCCGGTGTTGAATAATGTTAGGTCATATATCTTGGAAATAACATGGCTAAGTTTGGATAAGAAGAGATTGTCTATCTTTAAATTGTATGAGATTTGTTGAATCTTGATCACTTTTCTCAGCCAGCGAAGTGATATGCATCCATCCTCGCAATGAAAAAATTACATATATGTATACATAACAAGTATATATGATGTGTAGCAGTGGAATATTATATGAGGATAATTAATTGGTAAAGAAGCTGATTAACATGGGTTAAGAGCAACTCCAATAGCTCCTATAAAAATCTTCCGTAAAAGTGGTTTTTACGGGATGACCTCATAGTTTACGGGTAGTTCTCAGACATCAACATTTCTCGGTTCCTGTAAACCTCTTTCCATAAAATCTTTTATTTTATTTTTAGTTAAACAAACCTAACTAATAGTGTAGGGACCGCATGTCATTGAAATGTGTGACGGTGAACGGCGAGGTGCGGTGCAAGGCGGCAGCACAGTGGTGCATCGGCGCCCCAATGTGGCGGTAGCGAGGCAGTGTACGGGCATGGAGGCGGTGGCAGCACGGAGAGGCGGTGGCCCGCACGTGCAGGCGGCAGCACGACGACGACATGGGGCGGCCGTATGAGGGCGGCACCATAGGGTGGCGGTGGTTGTATGGCAGCCAGCACGGGGTGGCGTAGGGTGCTCATGATGAACTTTTAGACGGTTTTTTACTCGTCAAATTATAGAGGAATGGCTATCTTCCCGTAAACTTGTAGGATGAAGGAGGTGATTATACGAGATCACGTAAACGGGTTTACACGAACTGTTGAAGGCCTTTTTTGCCCCAACTTTCATTAAACGGTAGTCTTTTTAGGGATACGGGATCTAATGGAGTTTCTCTAAGTACATGTTTCCTTTTCCATTTTTTTATAACTTTTAGTGTATACTATCTACGTGTACAAAGTAGCACTTGGCAGCTTTTGTTCCGGATACATTATACAACAGCTTATTATAACTCTAGATTATTGTGTAACTATCTACTTGTCTTATTGAGTAGGTTGAACTTTTAAGAAGATCTTCAAAGAAGGTAGATGTGAGACTAGCGGCTCCATGAATCACACAACGTCCAAGAATTTCCCAACGTGACCTCATCATGTTTGGACAGGGGCATGTATGATGTAGGTTAAGAAATTAAATGTCACACTCGTGCTATTACAAAATTAAGCCGACGTTGTTCTATCCAGCGATCAATACGGAGATTTTTTTTTTGAGTCTAAACACACTTTATTATTCAAAAAGTTCATAGGGATACAATGAATGTCTGGTGGGTTTATAAGCCACAAATGGCGCCCAAGATTCAGACCGAAAGCGTGCTTAGCGAAACTATGCGCCTCAATATTGGTGGATCTACCTTCGAAGATGAAGGTACATTGATGAAACAGAGATTGGGCAAGGTATTAATTTATTGGGCCGCAACTACTCTTCCATGATCTCCGTTTTCTTCTGGTCCAGTGTTCCGTCTCCTAATTATTTCGCCCTAGCTCTAGTTTCATTCAGTTCAATCCACTTCAGGCCATTACAGCGCGTTTACTTCGCCATGGGGCTCTTCCGCTGGATGTAATGGCATTCATCTGGACTTCTGAAAGTTCCTGCGTGATAGGACATAAATATTACCGGATACCTCTTACTCCTAAAGTATTTCCTTGCTTGATTTTTCTGGCTAATGGACCACCCAAACAAATCTCATGTAAGTAGGTACGACTGCGGTGGTGATTTTTGCTTGTTCTTTTTGTGGGAATGGCATGAGCTAGGAGAGGCTTGGGATCAAGGCGACTTAAGGTTGGAGTGGTGATTGTCGTGCATGAGGCCTTGTTGCATGCTGTCTTGCCATGGACCTTTCCATATCCTAGTGACCACGAGGCTTCTTATCTGCCGATTTGATGAGCGATGTGAGTATTTCCTAGCCCATGTGCCATGGACTCATGGTGAACAGGTGGGGTTAGGATTTCTGGGTGGATCCACCTGTCATTGGCGGCGTGAGTGTTCTATATTTTTCTTCATATGGACGTGTTGGATTCACTTATGTACGATAACCGCCTGTAAAGTCTGCTTCTGTACTACTACATATGAATGTGCTAGGCTCAGTTCTACAGTGATGTATGGGCAATGATGCGCTGGCCAATGGACAACTAAATTCGGAAGTTTGAATTTTTAGCACTCGAATGGGTACATCTATGGTTTTTTAATTACTTGTTGGTTTAATGCAACTTTCATAGCTACCTAAGAAGCTTGCAAACTGCTTAATATAATCCAAGTTCACAAATAAGTGGTATTTCTGTTATCGATACAGTCTTTTAGATGTATGACCTCTATCTTATATTGTCGTTAGTATACACATAATAGCCCAGAAATAAACATTCCATAAATTTCTCAACATCAATATACATATGATTTTAAGTTTTCAGTCCAGATATTTCCCACAATATTCTCTAAACTTTGACTAAAGGTGTGTCTAGAACACATTTTTTTGAGTTCTTGCACATGGGGTAAGGGCTCCGGCCTTTGGGGATATCGCATACGTATACGAGATCAGGGATTTGTTTGAGTTCTTGCACATTGGGTGCCTTTTAAAAGCGAGGTGGGTGAGAGTTTTTCTTGGAGTGATCCGGTCACTCATCACGATCGCTCTGGAAATTGGTGCATCAAATGACTGGGTTGTTCGGGTGAAATGTTCCACTATTTCTAGGGGCCATCAAGCTGGCGAGCCCAAAATACTAGAAAACCGCCTGCAAATCGTACAACATGTACTGACATCAAGCAACAGCAACACTCTCTTTGGCTAGGGGAAAGTTCAACACAAGGAGCCAATTTATGCCGGATGCTGCTTGCAACTTGCAACCATGGACTGTCCCACTTGACACGGATATTACAGGTGGCATTCGGGATTTGTGTGGCCATGAGAAATCTACTTACCTACTTCAGGCCATTCTAGCGCGTCTACTTCGCCATGCGGTTCTTCCTCTGGATGTAATGGCATCCATCTGGACTTCTGAAAGTTCGTGTGCCGTAGGACATAAATATTACCAAATACCTCTTACTCCTGAAGTATCTCCTTGTTTGATTGTTCTGGCTAATGGACCACCCAAACAAATCCCACCTAAGTAGGTACGACTGACGTGGAGGTTTTTTCTTGTTCTTTTTGTGGGAGCGGCATGAACTAGGAGAAGCTTGGGATCAAGGCGACTTAAGGTGGGAGTGGTGAGCATCGTGAGTGAGGCCTTGTTGCATGCTGCCTTGCCATGGACCTTTCGATATCCCAGTGACTATGAGGCTTCTTATCTGCCGATTTGATGAGTGATGTGAGTATTTCCTAACCCATGTGCCATGGACTCATGGTGAACGGGTGGGGTTAGGATTTCTGGGTGGACCCACCTGTCAGTGGCAGCAAGAGTGTTCTATATTTTTGTTCATATGGATGTGTTGGGTTCACTTATGTACGATAACCTCCTGTAAAGTCTGCTTCTCTACTACTGCATATGGATGTGCTAGGCTCAGTTGTACAGTGATGCATGGGCAATGATGTGCTAGCCAATGGAGAATTAAATTCGGAAGTTTGAATTTTTAGCACTCGAATGACTACAGCTAGCTTTTTTGTTAGTTGCTCGATGGTTGAATGCAACTTTCATAGCAACCTAAGAACCTGCAAACTGCTTAATTATAATCCAAGTTCACGAATAAGTGATGTTTCTATTATTGATATGGTATTTAAGATGTATGACCATTGACCGCTAGCTTATATTGTCGTTAGTACATACAGTACATAATAGCCCAAAAATAAACATTCCAGAAATTTCTCGACACAAATATACATATGAGTTTTGTGAGTGGGAGGGAGTGCATATCATCACACCACGAAATTGCGGCAAAACCACATTGGGGCATTATTTGAGCTGATTCTGACAACAGAGGGTAGAATATGAAATAGTTTTATGTTTGAGATGGTAAAGTAGGCTATGTACCGAACATGAGTGTTAAATTTACATTTGGTTCTTCCAGTTCACACATGTATATTTTACTATACTACTCCCTCTGATCCATATTAATTATCGCAGCTTTAGTACAACTTTAGTACTATTAATTTCGATTGGAGGGAGTACTACAATTAATTTTGATTGGAGGGAGTACCATTTTTCGTTTTGCCCAGAACCCAGATGGTGTGATACTGACATTCTACGCTGGACATGTTTCTCTAATACAACATGTCATAGATATCAGCAACCGATCCGTTGTCATGGAGCTATCCAGGTGATTTCTATGGATTATATTGTTTTGATTGTGCTTGGACGGAAGAACGGTTGAAATATGTAAGTGTATGATGCAATGATCAATTAGTTGTGTAGTATCAAACTGTGGAATCTGCATATCTGTCAGCCTTATATGTGTAACAGTGCTAGTGCCACCTAATTTGTTGGTAGAACCCAATTAACACCTCATGTGTCATGTTTTACTTTGGAATCCTTATGTGTAGCAGCTCCAAGGATCATACGAAAAACAAAAGCACAGACAAGTCCAATCAATACACGTGGTTTATATGATCTTTGGAATAACATGGAGCGGGGGCCTGCAGAAACTCAGCATTAAGCATTCTAATATTTAATCAAAATTAAGTATCCACCCCCATTGGATCAAGGGAGGATAGTAATCCTTATAAACATAGAGACACAAGCCCCAAGAAAAAATATGGTAAGCATGACTGGTCAAACACTGTCTAACAATCTGCACTCGGCATGTTGCTATCCTACAGTATGCTGTAGATGTCCGCAATCAATTATCTTTGAACAGTCTAGATCAAGTGTACCAAGATGTGGATTCAAGTGTTATCATCATGCATCAATCACACTGGTAACCAGATTCCATTTGAAATGGAACGCGTAAGGATATCCCAATGCCTCCAACTCCAAACATTTGTATATGTGGTTGATATCTTTACCACCCCTCGTCTGTCATTATAAGCAGTAATTGTTGTTTTTGTGGGCGCCAAACTTCTAGTGCGTGTGCATATGATAAGAATGGAAAGGCAGTGGGGTCTTTTAAAGGCAAGATTTGTGCTACGATTCAAATATGTACGAACATAAGTACAATGATCAATGTCGTATCAAGTTGGAGAATCTGTATGTCTATCAACCTTATGTGAGTAACAGTGCTACAACAACCAATTTAGTGGAACTGCGGCAGTACAATCAAAACCTCATGTCCTTTTTATTGCAGCAAAACACAATCAAACCTCGTAACATTTTAAGTTAAGGACTAAGGCGGGCAAGAGCTAGCTTAAAAAAATTCATCAATAATAGGCACTAAAAAAAGTGTATATGATGCTTGTCAATTGTGATCTCTCCAGAATAGCATGGAGCAGGGGCCTACAGAGCTCAGCTTTGGTTGAATTAAAACTATCAACAACCCACTGACTACAGAGAGGATAGCAATCCTTATAAATACAGACACTGGAAATTTTGTGTATTTACGTCATTGTTGTTTTGAGTACACATAAAATCAAAAGTCTGCATCGATACAGTGGAAGTGTTCCAAGTTCAGTCGCCCTTCCTAAGATTTACAATTACAATACGCACGGCACAGCAAAAGTTAGCTAATGCTCATATGGCTCTGTATTTACAACATGCATCGACCTCAATGAAAAATCTCATCTCCCTCCAACTCATCTAGCCCACAGCTGAGTTAGCATCTTCTTCCAGGATGATGTGTGCCAGTAGTGCTGACTGCTAAGGCACAAATTCTTCCTAGTTCGCCAATGAACGAGCCCGAATCCATCCTATGAGTCCTCCACGTTATGCACCAGTTGTGGTTTTGTGGATCTGTTCGTGCTAGGTAACCTAAGCTGCTCATAGAGTACCCCAAAAAAAAAAGTTGATCACTATGTCTAGAACTGGGATTGTTTAGCTACCAGTAAACTATCAGCAATCTTCTGGGAGTGCCATGTGGTTAGCTATCTTAGAGATTGGCCATTCATTTGAAAAATCTAATACAAAGAAGCAAGACCAAAATTATGCTGAACATGGCAGCATTTGGAATAACAGGAAATTGAGCATAAGCAAAGTGTAATTAATAGGTAAGACACCGCAACTGGTGACTAACCTTGGACCTCCGTGTGCTTAGTGACACAGGTTCCTTCTTCACTGGTTTATAAGCAAAACTCTCAAGATCGATCACCGGTGGGGGTGACATGGGTTTACTAGCATCTGTCCCCATGGGGTTACTAGCAACTGTATGATCTCTTGCAACCTTGATATGGAAAAATAGAACAGTATTTTCTTTTGTTAGCTTATTACTATGTCAGCGATATGACTGAAGGGATACAGGTCTGGGAAGGAAAACCACGTACCTGTTCATTTGATGGTTCATGCTTGAGATCCAAACAATCAGCAAACAGGAGCACCTTCGTTTGAAGAGAGGGACAATTAGAATCATGTGGAAATAGTACTAAATCAAAAGATGCATCAAAATGTGGAAAGTACCTTGTTTAATGATTCCAGATTTGAAGCATCAGCTGCAAGAACTTGCGCTCCGAGCACCGTGGCAAAAGAATTTTCACGAGGACAGAAAGGACATGTTACTGGCTTGTATACACATCCATCCTTCTCAGACCAAACACCGGACTGATGAGCAGAACCTTCACTGCAGAATTTGCTAAGGATCCCTTGATTGAGTGAAGAAGCTTCACATACAAGAACATTTACCACAGCTGGTGGCGATGACATAAGATCTTCTGCGAAGCCAACAGTTGATAGCCCATGTCTCAAAAGACATGTCAAGTACAATTTTGAGGGCGATGCCAATGAACATGAAACAAGAAAGCCATCCTTCTGTAATCCAAGTGGCGTTTTGCATGTGGTACAACGAATATCAAGCTTTGTTCCTGCAGATTTATTTGATGCAAACTCTGCCGCCTTGTGACTTCTTTCAAGCTTGAAATTTTCACACCTGGACATTTTCTGACTTTCACAACACAGACCATCAGTTCTCTTCAGATCTCGGGGCGCCATGCTAACAGCACAATCAGTATTGCAGAAAGATGTGCTTGAAGGATTAGAAGGATTAGAATGCTCTGTGCCAGTACAACAGCTCACTGGTATATTAAACCTTCTCCTTTTCTGGTACTGAGAATTTACGCTTCTGTCTATTGAAGATTCATGATCCAAATGATAACCTCTATTGGCTGTTCTTTCAGGAGTACCCGCTGATGTTGACACGCAAGATTGGTTTCTGTTAGCTGTTGAGAGCGAAGCAGACACGCCTACGACCTGATCTTCACCATTGTCCATCGCTGCGGATGTATTTACCTCAGAATGAATGCTGGGGCTAGCAACTGGATCCTTAGCAGAAGTTCTTTCCACAAGAGTAGGCTCTTGCGACCTGTCTTCTGGTGGAGTGAAGATTGTTAACTTTGCATGCCTGCAAACAATAGCAAGGTTAATTAAATGAGAATTGAATTACATCACAATTCTCAGGAACAAACATGCCTGAATGATGATAGATTACCCAGACATAGAATCGCAAATTTCCAAGTCGATAACATTTATATCAACTGCATGATTTCCCCCAATGTCTGATTCGTCTTCCAAATTATTCTGAATTTTATGCGATGGAGGAAGTTGGCATGCTGTTGAAAGACTTCCTGGTACAGGGGAGCTTTTTTTCTTTGTGAAGTCAGAAGATTTTGAAGAGACCTGGCATGCTTCGGATGATGTACAAGGCCTGCCATAATTTTCATGGTCTACTCCCACAACATCAATGTTTGAAACCTTCAGACTGCCATGTTTGTTCTTTACCTTCTGATTACTTTGCTGTACTGAGTGCTTTGAGAAATCTGGTTTTGGCCAAGGCAGAATTCTTTTATCACCGTATGATGTAAGTAGATTGTCATCCAACTTACCCTTCTGATTACTTTGCAGTACTGAGTGTTTTGAGAAATTTGGTTCTGGCCAATGCAACTTTCTTTTATCACCGTGTGATGTAAGTAGATCGTCATCCAACTTATCCTTAGTGGACATTTCTTGACGTTTGATCTTAATATGTTCCTGAAAAGATCACCATTTATTTTAGATAGTGCATCCACATTTAGAATATCAAATGCATAATAATATCAGTACCTCAGCCTTCTGAAAAAACTTCTCCATCTTATCCATTGTCTCCTGGAAGCTACCATAATGCTTAATTGAGTTTTTAAGCCATTTTGAAATGTGTAGAAGGTTTCTCTCTTCCTGATATCGCTCATCTGTAATAACAACAGTGATCATAAGTAATTTTGAATCAAGAACAGCTTATTGTATCCAATGGAATACAAATCAATCAAATAGAAAAACTATAAGAACCAACTTTCTGTCAAGCCATGAAACATTTGGGAGTGAGAATTGAGTAACATACCAATCAAAATTATGCCTCCGTAGTCAAATTTATGCCGAATACATCGACCTAGAAAAATAATTATAGTAATTAGCCATTTTAAACATCTTAATTACAACAAATGATCTTCAACAGATAAAGTAGTATCATACCAGCAGCTTGATTCAGAGCACGAAATGCTTGGTGACAGTACCATTCACTCCCACTCAAAAGATTCTTTGATGATTTGTAGGAATCATTATATTTCTTTTTCAGCTTTACTTGGACATCATTTCTGATCCATGAATTAACGTCAGAAATAAACACAGCAAAGGAACTGCACTTATGTCTAGAAGAAGAAAAAAGATACTTACATATTTGGGAACGGAATGCCAACAATGACCTAATGTCTTAGTCAAGAAAAATTGCTGGGCATCAAAAGCATACAGGTGCGGCAGCTAAAAACGTTAGACAGTTCGCTATTACCAATCATGCTACTGGATAGTAGTGCAGAATTTGACACTGAACTCTTAAAGGCATATAACGATGAAAATAAAGGATACAACAACCCTAGCATTGTCATCAGAGAAGTCAATTCCTTCAGATACCTGAAATAAAAATCAGCAGCGACAAAACATAAGCTAATGGCTGCTGATAAACACGCAGCACCAAGACTTTCAAATTGGGGCTTATGCATGTGTACATATGCATTTATGGTTGTGTGCATGTAAATGGATAGAATTAGCACCTTGCCACGGCAAACTGCAAGAAAAGCAGCTCCTCCTTTAGCAGATTCCTGTGATGAATTCTTTCTCACTCGATTCTTCACAATTTGTTTTGCACCACCTCTGCCTTTCTTAAGAGGAACCTTACCAAGGATTGCATTATAGTATCCATTTAGGACAGGCTCGAGTTCCTCAGTACTACCTCTAGGCTCTGAAACAAACAAATCTCAGATAAGCAACAAGCAGGAAACATGAATGTAAAGTGTGTCTTTTAGAGTTTCTGAAGCAGCATAAATCTTACCAACAAACACCGGTTTTCGAGCATTCAATCGTGCCCACTGACCAGTCTGAGACCAGCGCACTTTCAATTTGTCCAACAGCTTATAGCTAGGAAAAAACACTAGAGCACCACCAGGCACTATTCTGCATATTTCTTCTATTGAAGCTCCAAGTTCATCCTATATAAAAATGAGAGCATTAAATTTTTGGAGAAAAGGATTTATGTTAGCACATAAAAAAACAATGACTACCCACAAAAAAAACAATGACTAGTTACCTGGAAAGAATATGCATCTGCAGTTTTATAGCTGGCATTCAATCGATGTGTTGTTGGGCCAGATGACAGTACACTAGCAAAAACCTGCATCACCATACAACATAGGCTGAGAAATCGCATAAAGTGATTGCTTGGCATAAACAATCTATGATGATATCTCTACTATGCATGCAAGCTCCATATCTTATCCAGGTCACGAGTGAATTAAAGGGTAAGAAGCTTAGAGTTCATCAGGCCAAAGCATTTCTATGCTGCCTGGTCCAGGACAGCACTGTATTTCAATTGGTGAGAAATGATGATCAGTTAGGACTAGCAAAAAAAATCCTGAAACCTGACAGAACTAGCT
The DNA here is from genome assembly GCF_018294505.1 of Triticum aestivum. NCBI lineage: Eukaryota > Viridiplantae > Streptophyta > Magnoliopsida > Poales > Poaceae > Triticum > Triticum aestivum. Next base: position 556,976,245 of record NC_057806.1, read on the forward strand.
TAACCATTATTCTAATTGGTTAGATATAAGAGGATTGGGCATGTACAGTAAAATCAAGCCATGTCAGTTAGCTCAAAATGTTTAGCTTTCAAATAGTTTAAATTAGACAACTTTTTATTACATTGCCTTGCAATTTATCATATTGCACACTTTTTCAGTCAAAATATCGGATAAAGCTTGGGAATCTATGATAACATTTAACTGAATATTCATTTCCATTACAATGGGGCAAAATGACCGAATTTGCAGAAAGAAGGAATCATGTTTCACATTTTACCAGCTAACGTTGTGTGGAACAGAAAAAAATCTGGAGTGGGGATAGGGGAAACTAGTATGGTTCCGCTTTCCTTAACTTCATACCCAATAGTTAGTAAAAACTATTGCCATTTGGCTATGCAGGTATTTTGTAGCACAACCTACTTGCAGGAGACACACCTGAGAATCAGCATCGATTACGTGAGGAGCTTCCATGCAAGCATCAAACTGTACACCGAGTTCAGATGCAAAGGAGCCCATTGGAGAGAGTGTGCTGCAGAGATATATGTTAAGAGCCAGCTATATATTATCTGTTGATCTGATATTGCACAGAAACTGTGGGCTATTTTGGAAAACTCCAGAAGTGGATAACCAGTTATTTAGTTTGGAACAATTATATGTCAGCTGGTCATGTGCCTACATGGCGGTGAAAAGCCTGTTCGCACATCCATAAGGCTGAAAGCCCTGTGCTCGGCCAAATTCCAGCTAGCAAGTATGTGCCATACATAAATTTACCATATTTACTAGTTATACATTACATGTACATACACTTGCTTTCTTTTCTGTTTTTTTTTCAATTCATCGAAGCCATATGCTGCTACCGTAAACTAAAACACTTACCTAACATTTTGAGAAGAGAAACGTCAACGTGGAAACTTACCCAGATGTCAATATTACTGAATGGGTTAGATCTGCAATATCTTGAAAAACAACAGCAGGATTGAGGCACCACAAACTCATCACATTTCTCACTCCAAAGGCAGAAGTGCCTGCAAATGATGTGATTCAAATATGTAATGAGACTGTCAATGACTTGAAAGTTGATCAAGCAACCAGATTTGTAATTTAAAGAGCATCTGAATCACATGTACAGTGTCCAAGAGCCAATTTTCTCTTGATAAAATGTTCTCCCCTTCCACATCATTAGGAAAACATATTATAAGGAAGTAAGCATGGCTACCTTCTCTGTGAGCAAACCGTTGGATAGCAAGTTGGTAATCATACAAATGGCGCCCATTCCTACCAAAAAAGTGACTCAGTGAGGAGAATAGACCTGAAAAAAATTCATGGTATTATTAGGTTATTAAATTTACTGAAGATTAATGGGGAACAAGGTGTTGCTTACTCTCCAGTGTCATAGCACCATGACCAGTTAAGTGGTCTCCCTCTGACTCAGTATCTGAAGCAGCCTTAACTGCCTAAAACAAGAGGCAATATCAAGAATCAAGGTGCATGTTGACAGTCTTGACAGCCACATGCCACAGAAAGAAATATTACAGAGAAAATGTTCCAGAGCTACATTAAACTAGTGAATATAATCTACTACTCTAGAGTAACTGCATTTTGAAACTTGAACTGGGAAGCACCTTCGTCGCACATTCCTGCAATATCGGGAAGTATGCAGGAGTAATACCAGCCTTCTGGAGTTCCTTCACAGCATTTTCACCAGTCCAACTGAGGATTACAAAAGGTTATATCAACTGGATGCAAGGAAAATGCTTACTTTCGTCCTTTGTTGCAAGCATGTAGTTATTCTAGTGAATTGTACAAGTGGAAATTAATTAACAAGATAGAATCCAATGTTTTTAAAATATTAATGGATGATTTTTGGATTTAGTATGCTTGAAATTTGTACTGGAAATAAGTAGACAAGATCTAATAACAGGAAAAAAAATCTGAGATGCTTTAGTGCCTAATGTGATTCCATGTGCAGTACCAAGTTATTTGCACTAATGACACAGCACCATAGAAGCAACTGGTCATGTTTCAGTGGTCCATAAAATCCTAACATCTCAGCGCGAAGCAATCATGAATAACTTCTGAAAGTCTGAGGAGCTCTTCCAACTTTACATATCACAGCAAATCCATGCCAAACGCCAACACAATCTTTGGTTTAACATTCCATCGGCTGTGCGGCACGGATACAGATATGTGTCGGTATCGGGGCAATACAGATAGGGACACTAAAAATATTCAAAACGCCAATACAGGGATATACTTCTAACTATTTTTCAAGTGAACACTAAATTGTTTGTCTTAGCAGGAACAGCAAATTACATGGCAAAGACACTTTTTTTGGCTTTTATTTTTCTAGTGCATATTTAGCGCTTGCAACCTCGATTCTGAGCTGAGTAAGACTATCAATTGTTACCTTTTTACATGAATGTATTCCAGCCCCAACTGTTTACTAGCACATATTTATTCCCAAACCTTAGGTTTTATTTGGTCGCGGAGATGGAGAAGCGAAGGACGGCAACAATGACAGTGTGATAATTTGCACTTTTTCCATCTAGGGATGGCAAAGCTGGATGAATTCAGAGATATTTTTTTACAATGTCAATCTTGCCCCTAGTAAATCAACCAATGGAAAAGGTCGGTACCTCTATATAGATCCTGATACTGGTACCTCATGGCAAACATTAGATAGATAAATCAGGTAAGAAACAACACAAGATTCCATAGTACGTACAATGAAGGAGGATGGTCAAATTCGTTATCTCGTGGATCACCCTCCTGAGCAGAAATCCAAGTGCTAAGCCCCTGCATAAGTACTAGAGCTTAATCCCTGACACCAGCATTGCTACTAGGGGTGTATTCTTCCTTTATTAATGGGGAACAACAGGATTATGAATTCTTCTCTTCTCATAAATGTACCTCAATGATGTCATGCAAGGGTTGGTATATCTTTCCAACAGCCTGATCAGTGGCTAACTTTGCTAGTTCTTCCTTGAGACCTTGATCACAGAAATAAATAAGTTTAGCTTAGCATGGGTTGTAACAGGAGGATATGTTTTCTGAACGATGAGCTTTAACAGAACAGTGATGATCATCTTACTGTTAAGTGATTCTTCATCAACATCAACACTTCCAGAATCACGTGCTATGTCTTCTATGTTGCTGCAAGGCAAGGACTTGAAATAAGGATAACAGCTGGAATTCACCGTTTTGTTATTAAAACTGCTCTGAAGAGAAAACTTCCGAGTGATAACTGATTAGGAACCACAAGAAATATATTGCTAGCTTATCTAAGGAAACCATTGATTGACACTGAAAAAGAATCATGAGTCTGGACTTACTGCGCTTCATCGAGAATAACGATTGAGCCAGCGATATTAATGTCCATTGCTCTCCTGACAATTGGACTAATTAGGTAGTTATATGGGCAGAAAACCAGTTGAGCTGCTTCTGCCATGGTTTGCGCAGCAAAATATGGACATCCTGCAGATAACCAAAAAGAAAGGTGGCAAGACAATAGATTTCAGCATCCAGTGGTGGCATAATGTATCCCTCAGGGGAAAATCTATGTAACCAAAGAGATAGACAAACCTTTGACTTGTCTTCCAACCTTAAGAAGATCCTCAATATCGTGAACTTCATAGGAGCCACCGGTCTGAAGGGATGGATGACGACTCAGTTTCTGTGCATTCCTGCCAATACATGTTTCTCCTCGCATTATTAGGGAAAGGGGGAAACGTGATCAAGGTTAAATATGTTTTTACACGAAAGAAGCTAGGAAAACTCACTTGAATTCTGGGCATCCTTGAACTTTGTCGTCTAGGAGCCTCTTGCTGATGAGGGAGAAAAGGACTCACTAAATGGTTTACAATGAAGAACCCAAACAATTAGTAAAGAAATGTGTCTTGTATGTTACCATCCCTCGTCAATTGAGTCAGCCATGCATGCGGTCTTGTTGACGCAATAGTGCTTCCTTGAGGCCTGCATTGCATGATCACTGGCTGGTCAAACTACATGCAGTTTAACTTCAGAACATTGGAGCCCCACATAAATGTGGCTCCTGGGGATTACGGCTTGAACAACACACACTACCACATGATGATTGAACACATGGCTTGGCGTCATTTGTGCCACTGCTACTTAACATTGGTCGGATAATGGATTTCCTTTTCTAACTGACAAAAAGAAAAAGAGGCAAGAAGTGCACTGAGATGGGAACATTAGGTAGTACCAAGATGGCCATGCGCACTCGGTACGAGGTCTTGCGCAGCTCCCGGACCACCTGAGTGATCTGAGAGTGCGTCCTCCTGCAGCAGACAGACAGACAGACAACGGAACCAAGAAACTGATCAGGATTTTTCGATGGGGAATGAAATCAATCAGGATTCATCTCATCGATTCAGACAAGCAGCCAAGAAACCTGGCCGGCAAGATTGTCCCATCGGTTCAGTTCAGGGGAGGGCAGATCTTACGTGGCGTAGTAGATGGTCGGCGCGTTCTTCTTCTTGGCCGCCGCCGCCGCCTTCTCCGGGATGCCTGAACATCAAGAACCGCGACACGCACCAAGTCAAGAACGAGCAGCAGCGGGTCCTCGATCCAAGAACCGGCGAAGCAGAGGACGAAAGGGGGGAAGGGGCGTACCGGGAGTGGGCTGCTGCTGGGTGTCGTCGGGGACGAAGCCGCCGCCGTGGAGGAGGGGGTCGGGGGCGGCGGGGGCGGGGGGCGCGCGGAACGGGTAGTGGCGCTGCCAGGCGAGCGCGGCGCAGAGGAGGGAGAGCGACTTGCCGGTGCCGGTGGGCGACTCGAGGAGCGCGTGGGAGCGGCCCTGGCGGCGGCCGCGGTCGAGCGTGGCGATGACGCGGCCCATGAAGGCCAGCTGCGTGCCGTACGGCTTGTAGGGGAACTCCACCGGCACGCCGCTCACCTGGTACACCCCGCGCGCGGGCGCGGGCGCGGGCGCGGGCGCCGGGGTGGCGGCGAAGTCGCCGTCGTCGTCGTCGTGGGCGGCGCCCATCGTCCCGCCGGCGGGGAGATTGGGCGGGAGGATTTGGGGGGGAACGGAAATGGAATGGCAGCCTCCGAAATGTCTCCGCGCGGCTGCCAATATTACGATACGAGACGACGCCAGCCCGGGAGAGAGATGGGCCGTCCTCGTGGGCTGACTCACCACAGCGACGTTGTTATCCTCCATTTCGTACACGAAGCTCATGGGCCGAAGATTGCCTCGTTTGGGCACAGCTTTTTTTTTCATTTTTTCTTTTCACATTATATAAGGCTATAATTCGACTCAAAAAATATAAGGCTATAATTTTCTTCAAAAAAACACCGGATCTGTTATAAATGTCACTATAAGTAAAGGCATACTAAAGTAATAGAAAAATACATTATTTGGTGATTATTATTTGATCGATGGTCGATCTGCTTGCTAAACAAATACTCCCTCCGTTATGGGGCGGAGGGAGTAGTACTCTATATCATATCAAGCGTAGTAAGGTTGTCACATACTTCCTCCGTTTCTAAATATAAGACTTTTTAAAGATTTCAATAAACGCTACATACGGATGTATATAAACGTATTTTAGAGTTTAGATTCATTCATCTTGCTTCGCATATAGTCCATATTAGAATCTCTAAAAAGATTTATATTAGCAACGGAGGAAGTAGATGCTACTACAGCACACTGCCCTAGAGGAGAAAATAACACAACGTGCTAAAACATAATGAAATAAGAAAAGAAAAAGGGTAATCCAATAATGTGAAAATCGGGTCGATATCTAATGGGATTATCGCAATCAACCGTGATGCGGAACAAACAACCACGGCACCGAACATATATTTTCTTCATGAAAGAAAAGAAACCCAAAGAGCATCTCTGATAACACATTGAAAACCATACTAGCCGTCATCTTTGTTGACTGTACGTCGCCCGCCAAGCCTTGAAAAATGCACTCAACTAGCAGTTAAGAAAAAGGACACCTGTCAAGGCTCTCATTATACCAGGCTTTGAAGACCGCAATAGGCACTCACCACTAGGAACGAGTGACCAGTGAAGTAATATTGGCTGGGGACATCACCCCGCATAATGTATGCTTGCAATCCTTCATTAGTATGTGCATCTCGCTTCAGCAGAGCCAGAGTGAAACAAAACGGTTGCACAAAGAAAGTGAATACTGTACCCGAAAATGCATAGAAGCTCTCGGGTGCTACGCCCCCCTATATTCAAAAATAATTTAGTAATTCAAAAAAGTCAAAAAAATCGAATCTTTTTATGGAATCAAACATGACCAGGTATTGCATTCGTATAAAAAGATTTAAATAGAAAATGACTTTTATTGTATCCGGGGTCAAAGATTTCCCAAAAAATGCTAGATACAAATACTATTCATGCTATATTGTCATCATAAATTTGTTTTTTTTTGCCCTGAAGTCAACGAGAATTATTCCTTGGCCAAACATTTTATACGAGTACAATACCTAGTCATATTTGATTCAAAAATATATCCAAGATTTTTTTGGCTTTTTTTGAATTATTGAATTATTTTTGAATATAGGGGGGTGGAGCACCCGAGTGCTCCTAATCCGCTTCCGTACTGTACCATATTTTATTGCTCGGTTAATATTGTATTTACATGAAAATGACTGACTGCTCTCGACAAGCACACTGGTTGATGCTTGCTTTATCATCTCTACGGCAGAAACGAATGCGCGCGGGGCTACTTTACAGTGTCGCCCCCTCCCCCTACAATACAAATCACACTATATTTCTGGAGAGCTATTTACCTTGTCTCCCTACCTCTACGTCCTACAGGGTGCCACGCCGCAGCCTCCTCAGCTGTCTGAGGCGGGTCCGGGCGCGCTCGAGGCTGGCTTCGTGCTGCGACAGGCCATGCCAGGGCTCCTCCGCCTCGCTCCTCCCGCTCGGCGCTCCCAGCCTTGCCAAGTGGCGGCGGAGGGACGCCACGTTCACGATGGGCACGGTGGTCGGACGCCCGTGAGCACACTGCACGAGAAATGTATTTCCATTTCATCTATGGAAGAACAAAAGGAAGCTCCCATCTTCACTGACATCTTCGCAAACTATATCATCGGGTGGCAACAGAAAAAAAAGGAACCAGAGATTCTTCTGTCTTGTGTTTACCTGGAAGCACAGGGACGTCGCTTTCAGCTCTTCAATGATCAGAGAGCACTCTGACGGTAGCAAGGGATCGCCAAACATGATTGCCCCTGCAGTTGTAAACCAAAGGGTGAGTATCGACATGATGCTTACAGCGAAGGTACAGATTACAGAAGATGCTTGAGGAAAAGGTTCCACGTACTAACATGAGGGATGAAATGTTTACCTCTGCAAGCTTTGTAATTAAGAATACGGAGAACTGCTGCAGGGATAGACGATGACCCGTCGCTCTCATCAAGCTACAGAGAATATCAACGGGTAAGTGAAGTTGCTGTGACAAAATCACACATGCAGGTGGGTGAAATCGTTGCAGTTCTTTTCATTGCAAATGGCACGTTGATTCAAATTTTCGCCTAATTCACTCATGAGCTCAATTTACATGATACTTCAGAAGCCATGCCCGCAGGTTACTACTTCCTGACTGGCATTTTTCAAACGTGAGAGCACCAGCCATCTACTGGTGTACAAATAGGGTGTCAAGAAAAGGCTGAAAAGCAACCTACGTTCGAAAAGTTTGACTTGCATAGTCCTAAATGTATTAAATGAATGAGAAGAACTTAAAAGGAAGTGTATGGATCACCTGCTGAATAAAGTCCGTAAGATCTTTTCCTGTCAAATCAACACCCAAAATACATGGAACCTGTGGTGTAGATGACCATTAGCACACGAAAATACTATAATGCAGTTTTTGCTGAGAAAATTTCACCAGATATTTGTCAAATTGATGACAAACGAACAATTCCACTTCTAATAGGTAACAAGACAAAAGTGCAGATAACGATAACCTAAGACATCAGGGGCTATCAATACCACAACACACAATAGATATTGCAAATTATTCAACTCAAGAAGAACAATTATCCCTTACATGATTGATTCTTTCCAAGAGACATGGTGATATGAATCTCATAAAGATATGGCCTGAATATTATTACAAGGAAACATTGTGTAGAACACTTTCTGAAGCTTGTCTGTTATTTTCAAACTTTTGAGAAACCTGAGGTTAACTTCTCTTTCCATTCATACAGTAATTATCAATCTATGCACAATTTCAAGGTGAAGATCAAACAAACTTTTGGGGTTTTGTAACATAACCATTTACCTATGAAATAAACGGATCTCAGCAATAGTACAAACCAATAGGACTCCTCACCCGGTAGAAGATTGAAGTGACATATGTAGGAACAGCAATATTACAAACGCGTTGAATGGATATAGATGATAGAAAAGGTTGCTTACAGCAGCAAGGGTAACTACACGGCCTTGTTTCCTCAGAATGTTCATGTTCCTGAGTATAAAGTAAATGGTATATCTTAGTATCAACAGAAGGATTCTGTAAGTGCTAACAAAATTGCAAAATCTAAAGAAAACTACAGTCAAATCTCAAGTTGTTAAAAAAGAAAAGGAGATGCGTTAAGTACTGAAAGGGGACTGGAAAACTAAAATGAACAAACAGAAACGTGTGAAACAATTTCATGAAAAATATAGCTTATAAGACAAAACCGATAAAAAAATAAGACCAGATGGTAATCAAACACATACTTTTTGAATGAATGAGAGGAAGTGCTGGAATTGTTGATAATCCAGCCCCATTTCTGAATCTGATCAGCATACTTCTGGAACAATTGAAATCCAGCCTCAGGGAGAGCCTGGCACCACATGGAAGTCTTAGCATTAGCTATCAAAAACTCAGTTTATAACACTACAACATTCGCCCATGTCCACACGTGTTATATTAACACAACGCAGCAGATGACAAATATAAGAACATGAGGTACCATTTCCTTCTCTGAGTCCAAGTAAGTGATACGTCGGTCTTCATCTGATAAAACCTGAAAATCCAATCAACATGTAAGATGAAAAGCCCTATTTAAAAGTTGTTCCCTGGTAAGTTTACCATTAACAACCTTGCTACGGAGCTCCTCCAAACGTATCCTTTCATCAGCTGCATGCTGCACAGGAGTAAGATAGGACATGACTTTCTAAATATCTCAGAAAATATTTTCTGCCATCATACATGCATTGTCTACTTCCGAAATTACACGAACATAGGGAATGCATGCTTCAGAATTCACTATCGCGATATAATAGGAATACTTTCTGTATTGGACATATATCCAAAAACCTCAACAACAAAAAAAACTGCGATCAAGCATGATGAAGTCAAGGATCCACTTCATGAACATTCGCTAATTATTATTACTGCAAAGAAACAATAAATAGATATACTACTAAAAATATTTCATTTGCCAGGAATGCTGTTTATCAAGTAATAAGCTACAAACCTGATCAACAAGGAGTAGCATTTCCCCAGATATGACGGGAATAAATTTCTTATCCAGCTGCAACAAAACTCTTGCCTCCTCAAAGCAATTTTTATCAATACACTCAGGAACTAGCGAGCTAGAAGAGAGATGTAAAGGCCCAGAAGAAATGTTAAGTATATCGTCGTAGCATGCGGAAGGAATATGTGGCGACTCCAAAGCCTACACAAGGAGATAAAATAGTAAGCATAGAATTAGTGCACAGTAACTGGGCCATATTCAAGTCCATATATGTGAGTATCTCAAACTTTAATGCATGCTCAACTGTATGCTGGTCAGAGTCATCCCGCCATTTAGTTATTTGAGCAGTAAAATTTTCAAGCCCATCAGAACATGTCTCTTCATGCATTTTCACGTTTCCCTTCAAGCTGACCCAAATGAGAGAAGCGTTCAGTAACAGGCTCAAGGACTTTTTCAGCATTACGTAAATGCGGGCAATAGCAGAATACCTGAAATTTAGGCCAGAAAATTCACTGCTGCAAGTCTCAGGAATAGGCTGGGTTGCACTCATATTTGAGATATTCTCTGGTGCAGGTGCAGTTTCTACATTCAATTCGAACAGTACAAAGTTAGCACTGACAACACAATACACAAGGATGGCAAAGGTTGCAAGAAGAATAACCTTCTGAGTCCTTAATGGGGATATCTTTATCACCGTCTGCTGTCAATTTAGTCTGAGGATGATTTAATCCAGGGAATTTTCGTTTGCCTTTGTAAAATGGTGGGGCAGAACAGCTCCTAGATCTACCCTTGGAAAACCTGGATCTCCTGTCGCATCCAAAATTGTCTTGATTAGGTAGATCTTTAATAAGCACACTGTTGTTTGCCAGGTGGGAAGAAGAGCCATTCAACTGGTAACCGTTGGTACTTTTCTCGGGAGAAATAATGTGTGACAATGGTGCACTGATTTTTGATTTCCACGGTATCTCATCATCTTCAGAAACAAACTGATCGACATGATTGAGGTAATTCAGTGACTGAGGTTCATCATCTAAGTTATTGAAATGTTTAGATCCTTCACATATTCTTGACGAATTACTGGTGAATCTGTCCCAAGTAGATCTAAAATCACTGTCCATATTTTCACAGTTCCAAGAAGCAAACCTTTTACTTGATCTCCCCTGCAATTCCAAGCCAGTCCTTGCATGACTTTGACTGCTAGGTGTATCAGGTAACAAGAATGAATGAGATAAATGAAGATGGTTATCTTTGATGGAGGACATATCCATGACGTCACTTTCCCACGCTGCACGGATATCAGGGAAGTTCATCTGAGCAATTGCATTAGTTTCAAGGCCGTCAACATATCCTGCTGCAGTCCCCAACTGCTTTCTTGTACTGCACCTTTTCAAGATAATGGGGGTACTACAACCTTCATGGTAGAATTCATCACTGAAGTGGGGCATCTCAGGGCAAGAAATATCACCCATTGTCTCTGTGACTTCATTGAGTAGGCAATCATCATCGAATCTATCAAATTCAGTATATAATCCATCACAGCCAGACATGTTTCCATTTATATTAGTTTCATTATGCATAAAATCACAGGTAATTCTGTTGGGTCTATTGACAACCCCAAAGCAAGGTTCTTGGAGATCAATTTCTGGACCCATTATCTCAGACTCTTGGTTATCAGCTGAAAGGCCTTCAGTTTGCACGTCTTCAAAATTTCCAACTTCACAGGAATATGCATGCCCATGGAATATACCTTCCATCCGTCGCTTTTTCCAAACAGTTGGGTTAGCACCTGAAAGACTACAGTCTTCTAGCTCGGAGGAACCATCCTCCAACCACTGATAACTGACCCTTTTAGGAAAATGTGTAAGATCGTTCCTAGCAACATTGTCAGAGTGTTCAGATGCATCGCTGATTCGATCTGGATAACAGACATGCCATGGGGGTGGTTTCATATCAAAAGAAAAGTAGTCCAGGTCTTTAGGAGCTGTTGCTGCACCTGTACCAAAATTGCTTTCTCTGACTGAACTCTTACGTGGAGTGTGATCCTGTAAATCAGCATCATCTTCCTTGTTCTGTACATTTTGATGCTTTAGGAAGGCCCTATTCAACTTCACTGCAGCCACAACACCACAACACGTGAAGAAAGGTCACAACAAAGAAAAACAAATGAGAATCAAAGAAGTAAAATATGTTCACCAGAAGTCACTAACCATCACTTTTCAGAGGAACACAGGTATCGTCAATAGCTTTGCCTGCCAGTAGGAAAGGGTAACAGTTACAAATCCATTCATACCAAGAACTTCTCCAAAATTATTCAGTTTTAAGACATTACAAGGCAAATGAAGATCTTAGCCTCTAACCTTTTGATGATTGTGGTACATGCTTCTTCCAGTAGTTTGTGATAGTTTGTTCAAAGAAAAACAAGATACTTTGCCAATCCTGAACAGTAAGAAAAGAAGGAAATATTAAAATTAAGCTATGAGAGAGTAAATTCAGCTGAAAATGGAAAACATAAAAGACATCAACGTCTTATTTCTTACACTAGATAACCCCCCCCCCCCCCCCCCCCCAAGTTGCTGCAGAAATTAATAGCAATGAAATTATCAAAATAAAATTAGAATATACATATGAGAATAATATTGCACCACATTCTCACCATATGACAGGTGGCAAACCTAGAGGCAAATAGAGGGTGGATGCATGTTATATTGCCTTGTGACATTCAAGTTCAATTATTTGTTGCTGAAAAAATAAAAAATGATGATGTGGAGGGCTTGCATGTAGTGGAAAGTGGAAGTGTTACATGCGCTTGATGATGTGGATGGCTTGCATGTGAATTTGAATAGGATCACTTACTTTGATATATAGGATGCCAGAGACACGAAGTGTGCTTGTCCAATTTTGAATAAAAACAAAGTGTGTGTAATATCCATACAAGTAGTAAAAATCAAGCTTTCCTAGAAAAAACGGGAAAATCAGAACTCAAAAGCACACATATACGTTGAATCACCTTGAATTCCACAATAGTCTTTGAAGGCTCAAAATGTAGATCATAGCTAGATCTAGGGCAGAAGAAGTTCAGCAAAAATGCAGGGTAGACATTAGTCTTCTGCCTCTTTCGGCTCTGAATATCGGTTTCTTCAATCGTCCTTGTAATAGAAGACTGGAAACTAGCTGCCAGACTATTCAGAATATTATGGATTGGGCTTCTACTGACGAATCTTGAGTTGATATCTTTGAGAAGTAAAGGATGATGTCTCCAACTCAAGTATTTGAAAAATGGTAAAGGAAAGTAGATAACGAATAATTGCCGAATAGGACTGTAGGATACACAAGTACTGGAAATCCTGAAATGGAAAAAAGTGCACTTTGCTAAAGAAAATTTGTCAAAACTTCAGTTTGAACAGCTCACAATACACAGAAATGACATTACCTTATTACAGAACACATTTGTTGGTCCAGAGATGTGCCCTGAAAGAGCCCAGCTTTGATGTGAGGTAGATATTTCATGAAGGCAACTGGAGACATCATTTCCAAAACTGTCTGATATAAGAGGCAAAGGGGATGATGAAGGAACTGTGTATAGCAACTGATCTTCGCTGCATTTGTAGAAAAGACATGTAAATTGTAAATATGTAGGTAAGACTAAAATGCCTAGTATAGCATGGTAGAATACCTCTACCTGTCAGTGTCAAGAAGTCTGACTGAAAGCTGTGGATGAATAAGTGCAATTCGCAGGACACACTTCTTCACATTGTGCAGTTCTCTTTTATAAAGGACAGACCCAGTGCATAGAAGCTCCCACACAAGGTGGGGTCTGGGGAGGGATTATAGGAACCTAGTCTTACCCCTGCAAAGTGCAATGCAGAGAGGCTGGTTCGAACCCAGGACCTCTTGGCACAAGTGCAGTTCTCTTTTATGACTACAAAATATTACATTTAGAAATCATTACTCAAATTATTTGTCATACAAAGCTGTGAAATCAGAGAAACATGTACATGTGAACAATAAATAAAGGTCAAATATACCCAGATTGCATTTGTTTTCTCCGCACAGGCTGGTTATAAAAAAGCTCCCGAGCAACAACTACAAAGATGAAACTTCTCTGATAAGTTCGCCAAGAACATGACAAAAATATAGCACACATGACTAGAGAAAAATGACAGCATCTCATTCTTCACATGCATTGTGTATTATAGTGTGCCTAACTTGGTGAACATGTGTAGCATGCATAACAGCCACTCTGCTTTTATTCAAGAAAAATATCAAACAAGTACCTGTTGTACCAACAGCTTCCCTCTGGTCATCTATTCCTAAATGTGAGCATTTGGATCCCTGTGCAGTTGCCACAGGACAAGACATTCAGATACATTATACATGAATAGGTCAAGAGTATGCACAACAGTAAATGGGTATAGTGTGTAAGCGGTGCCTTTATTATCTTGCAGTACGAATTTGGCCTCCCACGAGCCTTCGTCCTGACTTCAACCACAGAGATATCAGAAAGTGATGCGAGCGCTTCACCATTTAATCCAAAACTTCTAGAACTAGATTCCGCATCACCCATGACATCAGGAAACTTGGATGTTGCTGTGATGGCAGAAGGAGGTTATACATCATTAGCACACTGAAATCCACTGAATAGCATTGAGTAGTTCTTTCTTTAGATACTTGCACAAGGTGGTGAGCCTCTACTTAACAAATGACAAACAAGATAATTAATTGAATCTGAAAAAAGGGGTTCCTTAGTTCCGTCAAAGAAAGGGGGGTTCCTAGTTCCGTCAAAGAATAAGGGGTTCCTAGTTCCACCAAAGAAGAAGGGGTTCCAAGTTCCATCAAAGAAGGAAGGGTTCCTAGTTCCATCAAAGAAGAAGGGGTTCCTAGTTCCACCAAAGAAGGGATTCCTAGTTTCAATCAAAGGAGGGGTTCCTAGTTCCATCAAAGGAGTTCCTACTTATTAACAACCAAAAGAATCCAATCCAACGATGATGACAGGATATAAACTAAATTGAGTTGAACAGTGAGAGAAGAAAACAAGATAAAAAATCAGCCAGCTGGAGGTACTAATGCAACTAACATGTCACGACCAACGAGTGATGAAATAAATGTATGTAAGTATGTTATCTTGGAATCTGTATGTACCTACTGATGATTAAATATATTTGCATGCCCTTCTAGTGAAAATAAAGCACCCTTGGTCATTTATCAGTCGTCAATTTATAGCCTTATGCAAGTAACAATAAGAATTCAGGGTAGAATAAGCATATCCCCTTTGAATATCAATCATCGAGGTCAACTATCACAGAATGGCTTTTCGAAGCAAATCAAGCAGTCATTTCTGTATGAGAAAAATCTCATTCTGATGTCCATGAATTCAAATGAGCCCCCAAAAGATATGATTCACTGTGTAAGGATCAGTTGCAACGATGCAATTTTTAAGATAAAGCAAATAGTACTGCTGAGTTAGGAAAAGGCAAGCTTATAAATACAAACAAACAAAAAAATCTAACTTACCATATTTTTCTCCTAATAGAACCAATTCATCTCGAGCAATACCACAACCTGCAATAAGTACAACAAAAAACAAGTTTTTCAGAAGCAAATCCCAGTGATAAGAAAGTTCAAAACGTAATGCAAGCACATACCATCATCTTCCACTTTAACATAACATGCTCTGACATTTACTGAAACGTCGATCTGAAATAGGTACAGGCGTATAAAAATGCCAATACATGATGCTGAGAATACCAATGTAGATCATTTACCCTTTTTGAATGTGAAAGTAAAAAAGCAATACCCAATATAGAAAATACAAGCCGAACTGTGGACTGTTTTGCATTTATGTTCAAATCAAAGGAAACCTATTCAGGACGGCATATAGAGATTCTTTTCTATTCTCCTACATTTGAAAGGCATACCTTTCTGGCATTTGCATCGATGCTATTATATACCAACTCCTCGACAACCCTTGGGAGGTCAGACAAGATAATGCTTGAGCGCAAGGAGCTGTGGACGCTTTTGGGCAAGCGTTTTATGCTCTGCATCGACGTGTTCTGGTAAAAAAAATGAACTTAGATCAGCCAACGGTAAAGACTGAAATGTATCGAAGCAGGCAGTGTCCGAAAACTATTCCAGAAACTTCAGATAACTAACTAACTTGTCGATATGCTACTTTTCATCAGGTGAGGACTGATCACGATGTGAGATTACAGATGCAGTTCTATCATTGAGGCAAAATGTGCATGTAGCCAGCCAACCAACATGGTAAGGAACAGATTGTTTTTCTTTTTCTCTTTTTTTTGGAACATAAGGGAACAGATTATCTAGGCTGCAACTCAGAACGCCACTACGCCAGCCCCAACTCGCGAGCACATTGGACGAGCAAACCATCACGTCCTACTCTTACAAAAGGCGGATCTAGATGGGGTGCGCCCGAGTTTTTTGGAGGTTCGTTAGGGTTTAACCAATCGTGGACGGAGAAGTGGCCGTACCTGAGAACCCAATGGCCGAAATCGTGGGCAGCGTTGGGATGGCGGGGGAGCGCCGAGGCTGGAGCGGGAACGGCGATTCCGGTGACGCGTCCGACGGGGGCCGGGGTGGCGGCGGGCGGCGGCCGAGGAGGAGAGGAAGGCCGCGGCGCGGCGGGAGCCCTTCGGCCGCGGAGAGGGCGGGCCGGCGGATAAAGCGCTCGCGGCTGCTTCGCGGGGGCCGGGGGGGATAGGACGGGGGCTCGCCGCCGGTGGAGCTGAAGAGGGAGAGGAATGGCGCGTGCAGTCGGTGGTGGGAGAGAGGAGGGGGGGATTGTTAATTTTCTGTTTGGGAGGGGGGTTGGGGCGAAATTTGCAAGCCGTGTTGGGCCTTGCAGGGCCTCTTTTATCGGGCCCAGAGGCCCTGCACGGTCTAACAAGTCCAATTTAGTGCAGGATAGGCCTATAATATACAGTATCTATATCTATATCTATACCAGTATAAAAAGACCTAAAGGGGCAGATTCAATTAATCTCAGCCATCAAATCATGTCAATTCAACGACCTATACTACTTCAATGTTGAGCGTTCAACACGTTTAACGTGCAGTTAATTTCATGCCAAATATAGTGCTAATCACATAATAACACGCAACTAATATCCTATTTAATATCCGCATGCACTTAATATACTTCCAAATTAACGTGCATTGCACGTACACATTAACTAGTATGAACTAAACAAAAGAATGATAGAACCCTAAAAAATGATAGGCCAATAGTTTGTTCCGACAAAAAATGGATGAAATCATTTTCGATGTACTTTGCCACGCTTTGGAATTTCAGATGATCCATGACCCATATATTCCAAAAAAGAATGGCAACCTGTTGCCACGATTTTGAATTTCATATGGTCCATGCCTCATATATTCCAACAGAAAATGACAATATGTTTTGTTACACACAATTACCTAAGGCTAGTTTTTGCAAAGCTAGATATGAACCAAACATACCTTGAACCCATGTTGTCGTGCCCATGCTATTCTTTTGTGTAACACTGCTTAGCTCTTCTGTTTCTAAAAAAGCTAGACTAGTAGCGGAGGAGCCCCTATTGGCTTTTACATCAAGAATTTCTCCCCCCCCCTCCCCCCCCCCCCTAATTTCTAATCGCGCATCTTTGAAAGCAATGACCGCAACAAGGGCTAGGTTTAGTTTCATTAAGTTTTTGCATGAGGTTTTCCCGTTCCTTCAGCTCATCTCGAAGATATATTAGAGGTGGCGTCCATGGCAGCAAGAGTGAGGTGGTGGCACCGGCAATGAGGATATGGAAGTGTGGTGGCCTGGTAGGGAATGGGTCAACACCAATGGTCGACAATCGCTTGCGTAGACAAATCGATGACGAGGAAAGTGCATACATGGCATGCCAACAAATGGGCGGACAAACAAGAAAGATTCGCTCCAACTGCAAATTGGTGGACAAGAGGATGGGAGCAATGATGGAGAAGAATAGAGGTAGCCAAGGTAGGAAGGGAGAGGAGGTCGCCCCATACGAAGAAGAAGAAGGTAGGCGTATAAGAAGGATATAACAAAACATAATCTTATCATATATCATGAATACAATATATCAAGAGCACACAAGCAACACTACTACAAATAGTAAAAGAGAAGCAAGATGCGAATATGACCACTAGTCATTACCATAGACAATGTACAACCAAATTGTTTTTTTGCAACTTGTTTTCAGGTAATAATTTGTGCGCACGAACATTCTTTTTCATGCGAGAAATCATTTAGGGAAGCAAGTCCTTGGAAAAGCAATAATCCAATAGCATCCCCTTTCCTGTGAAAATTTGTGGTTTAGTGGGAGTTGGCCCAAAAAAGTGCTCTGACGGTTCCCGTAAACAAAAAAGGAACCTCGTATAATCTGCCCAATTTCCCCTCCATGTAGGGAGAGTTTATCCTTCCTGTAAACATTCCCCTAGATTTGGTGCCAAAGAACTCCTATCTCATGCGTGGACTTCCATGTGCTTCTTTGTTTTTCGCTGCCGCGATGCCGACGCAGATGACCACTGCCAATGTTGCCTCTAATCCAACATTGTTGCCGTCATTTGGTGGTGCATTGCTAAGCACCCTGCTTCCAGCGGTTGGCGTTGTGCCACTACTGGCCTGGCCTAGGAGATACATTGGCCAAGTGGCTCCGCCCCCGCCGCCCCCCCCCCCCCCCCCCGACCGACCTACCTCACTAGCTACGAAGCCACAGACACCGAAGAAGACGACAACGGTTGCGGCCACGGTTGGTCATTCATCCGTGTCGCCGCCCATGCTACTGATCTTCACCCCTATCTACCACACAATGACGCAAAAGTCCTTCATGCACATGTCGTTGGCCATGTCCGCCTACTCCAAGGTCGATGATGACTTTGACATGTACAACGCCAATGAGGTGTATGACGAAGCGGATGACAAGTATTTTTTTTTTGTATTACTCGTTTGTTAAAAAAACTGTGTTGCTTGTTTATTGTACATTTCACAATCATAATTTGCATTGCTCAATATTCTATACAATGTGATAATGCAGTCAAAAATCATACATGGATGCGATGACCGAGGCAGTAGGCATACGCGATATGTCTTTGTCCGCTTCATTTCAGGGTGGCGATGATCAAGTTGATGTTGCTTCGAAGACAACGAAGAGGTTGGGGGGGGGGGGGAGCTTCTACACAGATGAGGATAACGCATTGGCTATGACATGACAGAGTGTAACATTGATCCAATTGCAGCGACCGATCAAAGCATGAAGACCTATTGGAATAGTTGGGCTGGTTAATTGTGTGACTCAAGTAGACCATGTCAAACTTAGTGGAATGACAGATGACATGCTGTTGAGAATCTGTTGTTCATTTTTTTTAATAGTTTGTGTACATCCAAATTTGTAGGACCCCAATAGACAGCAAATGTTCGATTTTGTTATGAAAATATATGAACCATATGGCAATTGTGAACATTTTTTATGGCAAATTCTTCGAAACGACATGGCAATTTCTTCAAAATCACATGACAAATACCGGCAAATAAAGGATTTTGCTGCGAAAATTGCCTTGTCCGTCCGAAAAAATGCCATGCCAACACATAAATATATGTAATGGAAAAACGTTCATTTTGCCATGCACCCCAGCGAATGTCCACCAAATAACATTACCCAATTTGTAATGTGCAATTTACACACGCAAAAAAAAAGGTAATGTGCAATTTTAACCTTGACAGCTAAACTACACAAGCGAGTTGTACAAGCAAACCACCCCTAAGTTATACGAACACCCCATAAAACCACTTTCAGAGGAACTTTTTCAGGACCCTGCTATAAATCTGATGCCAGATTTTTAAACATGGCAAATCTAACGTTTTTTTTTTGCTAGGATTTGCCATGCCTGTCGAAGAGATTTGTCATGCTACGCGATTTGCCATGAAAACCGTTCGATTTACCATGCTTAAAAATCTGATGTCAGATTAACATTTTCCTTTTTTATGGGACTCGTTGTTGATGCTAAAACCACTTTTAGGTGAACTTATTTATGGGACTCGTTGGAGATTCTCTAACCACTGTACTTATGTAAACAGTAGGGGCCGCAGCTGGAATCACTGCTGAGCAGCAGCGTGAAGCAATCTGCTACAAGAGGCAAGGCACAGGCAGGCAGCACGGTGTCTGCTTCTTCTGAACCCAGCAACATGTAAAACCCAGCTTTCCAGCGCACAGCAAGCAAGAATTGAACCACACTGCACCGCAGCATGTCAGCGCATCGCACTTGCTCCTTCCTACTCAACCAGCAAACGGAAAGCTAAAATAAAGCTGAAGGCCAGATCACACTACCACCAAACATCTTCTTACACCACCTCACATGCAGAATAAATAAACACCACAACTACTACATCAGCTTCTGCACCCACAAGGCCACAGCACACCCTACACCAAAAACACACGATCATGACGACGATGATGCCACGAAGATTAAAAAAAAGAACCCGGATCATCGGTTACCGCTGCAGATGGTTCATCGAGCCATGTCGAAATCAGTGCTCGCCGGAGCTGATGTCTAACACTCGGCCTCCTCTGTAAAGCTATTGTCTGTTAGGCTGCTTCTCATGTTATTACTTGGTGGTTTGGTTGAATCAGTTGTTGAGCCATGCGTGCTTCAGGCACTCGGCGGCGGTCGGCCTGTTCTCTGGATCAAAATCGAGAATCGGGCGGAGGAAGTCGGCGAGCCCTTTGGCGTCCGGCTCGGTGAAATTGTACCTCTCGACTAGCACGCGCTCGAGGGGCCAGAACCTCATTCTTTTGACCCTCTTCAGGTCTCCGTACCGGTTGAAGTAATCCTTGGAACGGGTGCCTGAGGTGGCAATCTGAAAGACAACGGCAGGATTAGATACGGCATTTGGGATTAGACAACATGACAAAGGGAGTTACAAGATATTGTAGGGACCTTCTTAGGCATCTTTCCCAGAGTTTCCATCATCAGAGCTAGGTGATCCTGCAAAGAGTCATAGAGAGATGAGTTGGTTGGTTGGTGAGATAACAACACTTGGATGTGATGCCACCACTGTAGACTTTGCAGCTAAGAGTCAACATCTGAAGTTGATTGCTTAATGAGTACTATATCTGTCCATTTGACAGTTAGTAAGTACTATATCTGTCAGATTTGACAATCTTACATAGGTAAGGTGTGTGATCCGCTTTAGAGGACAGTCCAGCAGGTAAGAGTATAACAAATCTTTTAGCTGATAATCACTGGCTACGGAACAATCTGTCATTGTCGGTACTCGGTACTTTGTTTTGTGCCAGTGTATTACATCTGGCAAGAATAACAGAAAAGCGGACAACCAGAACAGCACACTTAGATCTGTACCGGTATACCACATTAAGATGCACTTCTATTGTACACCAGTCCTATGATGGTTGGTAACTGAACATCAAATTGTTTCTATGGCTTCAGTTTGTACAATGGGGGTTGCTTTGCAGGGTCATAATAAACAAAAAGAAACCAAAAAAGCATGCTAGTACTAGCAGAAAAGTGCTCAAATCGCAATTCCTGGGAACGCAGCCCTCGCAATATCAGTTCACATTTCATTTAAATATTTCAGTTGCTAGGTTGGTGCTGTCAGGTTGGTTGCATCTTCTTTTGAATTTTAAAGTGGCACATGATCCAAAGCGTCTACTTTTTATAGTGTAGTTTATCAATTGCCATGACTCAATCGACCAACATAACAACAGCAGGAATACACAAAAATAGGGTGATGTCCGCAGCCTCGGCATAAGGAAAATGGACTAGTTTTGACACTTTGACTAATGTTAGAAAACCCATATACTAGTAAGCAAGAATATATGATAAAACCATCATTGCTAATGCTACCAGTATAAGCAAAAAAGTGCTGAAAGAAGCGACACGAAAATTATGTTTTTTTTACCTCATCTTCACTGCAACCTTGGCAAGTGTTGGGAGCAAACAGCATGTCACCGGTGGCAAGCTCAAACGCCATACAAGCGAACGACCACATATCAGCAGAATAAGAATACCCAGAACCGATGATAACCTCGGGTGCCCTATACTGCCTTGTCTGTATCACACCATCACCCTGCTGATCAGCCCAGCAGGCATTCCCGAAATCGACAATCTTGCACTTCATGCTAATGCCATCCAGGCTTCTCTCCTTAACCATGTCTGCCGTGAACCCACCGAGCGACACCCGCCTCTGCAGAATCTTCGCCACGGCGCGCCTCGCCCGCGTCTTAAGCATCTTCTCGCTGAAACTGATGGGTGGCGTGCGGTACTGATTCCCCTCTGGCCTCTTGAGAATCGGGGTGAGCCTCGAGCGCACCGGGTCCTTGGACGGGTTTATCGTCGACACTAGGAGGACATTCTCCGGCTTCAAATCGGTGTGGATAATGGCGAGCTCTCGGTGCATGTAATCGAGGCCGGTCAGCACCGACCGGCAAATCTCCCTCACCCTGCTCAGCCCGATGCCCTTATTCCGGTTGTACCGTATGAGCCGCAGCAGGCTGTCGCCGAGGAACTCGGTGACCAGGCAAATGTGCTTGCCGTTGGGGCCGGCGTGCTTGAAATGGTCCAGCAGCTGGATGACGCACTTGGAATTGGTGGGGTCGCCCTTGGCCGCCGCGGACAGCAGCTCGATCTCGTGGAGCGCGGCGTGCGCGTAGTCCCTCGCGCTCTTCTGGATCTTGAGCGCCACGAATCTCTGCAGGTTTTGCAATGGCCGTATCCAGTTAATAACATGTCTTGCACAAACCGTAAAATACAGAGTTCCATTACCGATGGAGGACGGTAAATATTAGTTTTGGTCCCAGTTTGCACATATCAGAGAATAAACCTGTAATCTTTGCAACAGAGATCACGAATTTGGCAAAAAAAAAGAAGACAAAGATCGGTGCAGAGTTCTGCCGGCCCGAATTTGAACAGAGCCAAAGCAATGGAACATGGGTAAAAGGGGCAAAGCGCATCGTTTTGGGTTGCGGCGAACGGCCCCCGCCGGAGTTGGCGGAATCCAATAGCGGCCGATGGGAATCCCCCGACGGCGACGGCCGCGCCATGAGCGAGCACGCCGAGAAGGGCGGGCGAAGAAAACAGAGCAGGAAGAAGAAACAGAACCAAGATGAGGGGAGGGGAGGGCGGGCGGGCGTACGCTGAGGAGGGTGTCGTAGGCGAGCCAGACGGTGGAGAAGTTGCCCCAGCCGAGCTTCCGCTGCGCGACGAACCTGCCGCCGGCGAAGCGGTCCCCGGGGCGCGCGGCGTGGTAGCCGCCCTTCCGGTACCCCTCGGCCCCCTCCTCGTCCTCCTCCTCGTCGTCCTCCGACCCCGACGAGTAGCAGTACCCGTTGCCGCCGAACGCCGCCATCGGCCGATCCGCCGGCCGGCGAGCTCCTCCGGATTCGAAAGGGGGGCGCAGGCGGGCGGGGGGGACTAGGGACAGGGAGGAGGCCGGGTTCGGTTTGATTTGGTTTGGCTGGGGATTTTCCTGGTGGAGTGGAATTAGTTTTGTTGGGTGGGGGGCGGAGGGAGAAAAGTGACCGTTCCGGCACCCCACCACCACACCACCAGCTGCCTGCCTCCGGTGGAGTCTGGAGTGGACGGAGGGGCTCCCCGTGGCACTGCTTTATACTATTGCGTTACTCCATTGTCCATACATATCCATGCATTTCTCCATACATATCCATGCATGGATTAATTGATTGTTTTGATTGCTAATTCATCACAGGTCATCAAAATAGTAAAGTGCTCATTTTGGACCAATCAATCGGCACATAAAACCCACGGTCAAACCAAAGCACCCCTTAAATCACATTTTTGGAGCCCAATTCCCTCTCTGTAATCATGATTTAATCACGGTTTTTTTCTCACAAAAAAATCACTGCTTTTTTTTACAACTTTTTAATTATTCACAACGTAATTTTGTGTGGACTCATGCACAAGAAGTAGGATGAAAATGGTACGGAGGCGGGAACACAAAACTTTGGTGTGAACAATGCAACACTGATTCATAGCGGAAAAGGATTCAAAGCCACTAAACTATGTGATCCTCGTGTGAGATCATTTTCAGCCATACTGGCGCACGAAAAAGAAAACCTGGTTTGTTGGTTTTGGCGTGTTTTTCTTTTCATCACGTTTTAGTTTTCTCTTCTCCTTTTCGAAAAAAAAAGTTTTTTCCTTCTCCTACAAATACTTGCTTCTATATCTGTACTACTTTGAATTCGATCCAAATTTACTTTCGGCGTTACTTGTGTCCGTTTTTGTTTCATATATTTCGTACTTATTTATGTTTCCACTAATAATATACTTCGTTATCGATTTCTTTTTATTCTAATATCACGTACTCATTTACGTCCCCCTAAAAGTATTTGACGTTATCGATTTCCCTATTTGTTTCTAACATTTCATACTCATTTACGTTCCTCTAAAAATATTTTACGTTATCGATTTCCGTATTTGTTTCTAATATTTCATACTCATTTATCTTCCTCTAAAAATATTTGGCGTTATCGTTTTATGTTTTCTTTCTAATATTTCGTACTCAGTTATGTCCCACTAAAAAATTCCGTACTCATTTACGTTCCTCTAAAAATATTTGATGTTATCGATTTCCATTTTTATTTCTAACATTTCATACTCATTCATGTTCCTCTAAAAATTTTGACATTATAGTTTTACGTTTTCATTTACTGATATTTTCGTACCATTTATCTTTTTATCTGAAAATATTCGGTGTTATATGTTTTCCATTTAATTTCGATATTTTCATACTCACTTATGTTTCCTCTATAAATATTCGGTGATGTTTTTGTTTTTGTTTCTGATATTTTGTACTTATTTATGTTTCCTCCACAAATGTGCGGTGTTTTATATTCTGTTTTCGTTTACGGTATTTCGTAATCGTTTACATTGCCTTTGAAAATATTTGATGTTATCTGTTTTGTTTTCAATATTTCATATCATTTATATTTCCTCTAAATGTATTTGAGATTTCCTATTTTCATTGCTGTTTCAAAGATTTCATACTCATTTATATTTTCTCTAAAAAGATGAATTTAAATGTCTCTGCATTTTACCCGCGACAAAACGAAGAACCATAAATATAGAATGGCAAGTCGTATGTAGAACAAGTATGGGGCTATGAGTCGTTGGATCTGCATGTACGGATGCATACCTTTTTTTGTCGGAAAAACTTCCAATCTATTCATTTTTCAATCATGGCAGTACAATGAACAGCAGAAATAATAAAAATTACAACCAGATTCATAGACCATGTAGCGACGACTACAAACACTAAAGCAAGGCAAAGGCGTGCTGCCGTCAACATCTCTCCCTCGCCGGAGCCGGGCAACACTTGGTGTAATAGACAGTCGAAAAGTCGCCGTGCCAAGGCCTCATATGCCCAACACACCAGAACGGCAACCGCCACTGACAAAGAGACGCGTAGATCGGAAGGATCTATCCCGAAGACATATGAGTGTAGATGAACGAATACCAAATCCAAGTAGATCCACCAAAGAAAACCACCAACATAATCTCGCGAGATCTGCCGAAGACACACCTCCATACGCCATCGAACGATGTTAGACGCACCACATTAACGAGGTTAGGCGGGATGAAGCTTATTCCATCTTCACGGAGCTGTCGACGACGCCTCACCTTCCTGAGTAGGATACAAACCTTAACAAAACTAAAAAAACATCTAGGGGCTGTTTGGTTAGCGCCCAGGACTGCCCTGCCAAATCAAGGGCGTGCCAATTTTTTGGCGTACGATTCTGCCGCCGCTGCCAAGCCAAAGCATGGGCGCAAAAAGTAAAGAGGAGGTGTACTAGCGACCAAAGAATTGGCAGGGTAAGAAAGCGCTGGCACCAATCCAAACGCCCTCCTAGCCTGGTGGTCAACGCCAAAATATTGGCATGGCAGCGCTCGGCTGCCATCCAAACAGACCCCTAAAAACAAAACTCTCCTGCTGGCAAGGGCTAGGATCCACTATGACCCATGTCCCTAGGGCCACTAGGGAGGCAGAGGAACCCTAGCTTTTTGTTAGAAGAGGAGCCGACGAAATGTGCATTACTGTATTAGCATCTAACGACCTAGAGTTGTAGTATGACCTAGTAAATGAAAACACGGAGGCAATTCTCACCTTAAAAAGAAGTAGTACAACTTTGCCTCCCAAACTTCACTATATTGTGCGAACTGATGTGTAACTCAGATGGGTAGGTTTATAGAGGGAAGCACATCGACCCCCCCCCCCCTCCAAAAAAAAGAGGTGAGTGTATGTATTCCCTGTATTAGCTTTGGTTAAAGTCAAACTTTATAAACTTTGACAAAGTATGTAGATAAAAAAATTAACATATATAATAAAAAAATCAATATCATTAGATTCATTATTGAATGTACTTTTACATCATATAGATTTGTTATGGTAAATGTTTGTATTTTTTATTATAAACTTGGCCAGACTTTACGAAGTTTGACTTGAGTCAACTCTAATATGCAGAGCGGAAATGTTAACGCCCACACGTGTGGGCGTTCACCATCCCAACCACACGCAAGCATCTCCGTTGACAACTTTGTGCACGAATCTTGGAACAAACCGGCCGGTTTTTTGCGCCACGTAGGACGAGGCGCGTGTGCGGTGTGCGAGTCAGTTCGCCCGCACGTTGGTTG
Organism: Triticum aestivum; assembly: GCF_018294505.1. Classification (NCBI taxonomy): domain Eukaryota; kingdom Viridiplantae; phylum Streptophyta; class Magnoliopsida; order Poales; family Poaceae; genus Triticum; species Triticum aestivum. Next base: position 557,002,366 of record NC_057806.1, read on the forward strand.
CCATCCCGCGGTCAGCGGTTGCCACTCGGAGGCGTGCGGTGGAACTGCTATGCGCCCACACGCCACGCTCCGACCGCGGCTGACGTCAAACACGTCGCACACCTCTGCCCCCTCTCCCTCACGGTTCCATTTACTCACCTGCATCGCAGTTACTGGCACAACCCACTCGCATTTCAAACCATTGGAGGAGAAGGCGAGGGGAGAAGGCGACGGCGGAGGCGGAAGAATCAACGGTGTTCGCGGCCGTCGGTGGTGCTCGCCGGAACGGAGCGGCTTCGCCGGAGCGCCTGCGGGTTGAAGGTAATGCTCGCTACAACTCTCGCAATCCCTTCCTGCATTTTCCTCCCTTCCCTCCCTGTTCGATTCCTCGATCGATATTCGTAGAGATTTAGGCGATTCGGCGATGTGTCGGCGTTCCCGCCGGCGCCGAAGTCGTCTGCTAGCCGTTTTTGGTGGCACTGGGCAGTTTCGTCGCGGCGGCGGCATCGTCGGTGTGGTTATCCCTGTTCGGAGGCACGCACTAGTCTTGCCTATGGATTAGGCAGGTGTCTCCCGGTTTGTTTGATGCGCATTGGTTCGAATTTGTGTTTGCAGTCAGTTCGTGGGAGAATTTTGAGGGTGAATTTGAAGTCGCGGTAGTTGCCATTGAACCCTAGATCTAGTTAGTTGGGTTTTGAAACTGTAGTATGAGGCGAACTTGATAGTTTCATTAACTATCATGATTGTGTGGCAACTAACTCCCTGAACAAATGTGATAGTTGCCATAAACGTGTTTCCCCTTGCGGCAACAAATTACTGAAATGACTGTGTTAGTTGCCACATATAAGCTTTCGCATGGGGCAACTATTTTTATTGAATGACTGTGATAGTTGCCACACACACGCTCTTCCATGTGGCAACTAAATTTGCTGAATTACTGTGATAGTAGCCACAAACATGCTTTTTCATTGTGGCATCTAATTTTTCTGAATGATTTGTGATAGTTACCACACTGTGATAGTTGCCACAATCGGTAGTCAATGCAGTTTCAGGAGCCAACTGCACTGGACGGCAACTAATGTGCACATCAAGTGTGCCTGTTGCCACTTGGATAGTATATTCATGTGGCAAATAGAATGTGAACACACTGTCTGTTGCCATTCTGCAGATAAGACAGTGTGGCAAATTGGCTGCATAATGTGGCAACCAAATTTGCATATCAACTGTGTCAGATGTCATACATATGCTTTGCATGTGGCAAGTTTTTGGCTGACCACATCATGTTTGTTGCCATGCCACAGTCAGTACAATATGGCAAATTCATTGTACTGTAGGCGCAATTTTTTTTGCCACAACGACTTTGTGATATCTGATCACACTGTGGCAATTTTCAGGTTCTTGATTAGATGTGGTTTCATCGATTTGTTGTAGTATGTGTTGCATTTCAGCACGGCAATTTCACCCTAGCACATTTCTGCCGCTGAACAAGTGGCATTTGATTGGTGTATTTTTAGGACAGTGTGTGAGCTGCCACATCTTAGTTTTTGTGATGTGGAGGATTCTGTGACTTTCTATCGTACTATCTTGGGCTAACATGGCAACTTCAACATTTTTTGTTTTCAAGTGCATTTACCATATGTACACTTTTTTTACTTGATAATGCAACCAACGTGCTTACTTGCCACGTTTATGTTTTCGACAATCATAGGAGGGGTGCGTGTGTGTTCATGTTATTTTTTCTGCATTCACTAGTTGACATTTTCTGTTAGGTGGCAACTGCTTACCTCTTGCATTTACATTTCCACCATGACAATTTGGTCTGTTCCTATCTCAGCAGAATGGCTCGTGGCGATCATCAAAATGATGATGATGATTTCATGGATCCACCACAGCGTAATCGGGCAACTGGACGGAGAAAAGAGGGTGATGAGGTAAATGTTCACACATCCCCCCTTCCTCCTGCTTTATGTTACTGGTTGACACCTCGAGCTTGCAGTCGTCTGACGCGAACTAAAATTTCATGACATTGCAAAACATGGCAACAACTGATCACTTTTTGTCTGTTTTTTTGCAGAAGAAGAAACGTATTCGCAACAGAGCCTCCCAAGAACGACTGACTGCGTTGACTGACAAATTCACCGACGATCAGAAGGGGGCTGCTGCTGAGATGGGTATGCAGTCTATGATGGATGTCCGGTGCACGAACCTTGTCAACCCTGTATGCGACTGGCTTGGTGAGATCTACGACCCCGCCTCCAGGGAATTCGTGATTCCGGGACGTGGAAGACTACCATTGAACGAGGAATCCGTGTTCTGCATTTTGGGTGTGCCTCGTGGACATATCAAAGTCCCGTACGAGGTCAACAATGAGATCGAGGAAGCGCTGTTCCCCCGTTTGTTTCCTGGGTCGGAATCCATGCCGAACACGTCTGCAGTGGCAGATTCGCTGCAGGCCATGACGACGCATGGAGATGTTTTCAAGATGAAGCTACTCATGTACCTCATCTCAGCTGTTTTCGCGCCGACCACCTCTCTTCGCCCAAGCAACAAATGCTTCCCCATCCTGGTGAATGATCCATCTTTACTACTTTATTTTCCTTTGATCTTTTTGGCTCCGATGTCATGTGTAAAGCTAGTGACTGCCAGCGTTTTCTGATGTTTTTTCCATTTGATTTCTGATGCGGCAACCTTTTTTGTCCTGAAATTTTGTGTGGTGCAGGCGGATCTGGAAAATGTGAAGAACATGAATTGGTGTAAGTTTATTGCCGACTTCCTGCACGATGCATTCTCAAGCAAGATGTACCAAAAGGGTTGTCGACTGTATTTAATGGTATTTTTTTACCAGTTCTTTCTGTGAACACTGTTTTTTAACACACTTTTATTCATGCATGGCAACCTGATCATAACAAGATGGCAACCTGATCATATCAAGATGGCAACTGCCATAATGACAATATGGCAACTGGCATAATGACAATATGGCAACTCCCATCATATTAGTATGGCAACTGTCATCATACTATGATGGCAACTGCCATCATAACAACATGGCAACTGCTATCACACTATGATGGCAATTAGCACATGTAGATGGCATCTTCTTCTTTTTCTTCTCTTCTTTCATGCACCTCAACTTGATTATCATGGGAACATATATTATCCTGTTTTCCTCCACACAGTACCCATGATGGCAACTGATATTTCTTTCTTTTTAAAATTGTTTTGCATCAGCTCATGTACGTCGACTGTCTTGATCTGTCCATCGTGGATTTCACTGGGACAGGAGGCCCGCCGCCTGCGCACAAGTTTGCTGTTTCTGCGTGGACTATCAACGCTGTCAAGGCTGTGCTTGCCGCAGACAAGGCTACTGACACCACATATGGAAAACTGCAGGTTAGTTCTGGTTTCTTTGCCCACACGGCATGCCTACAAATTGGCATGAGGCAACCGTCTGTGGGTCATAAGAGATGACTACCTTTGTTATCCATGGATGTCTGAGTACTGTATCCATGTCTCATTCCACATGGCAACTCTTTTCATTCGTGCTTAAACTTACATTCTCTCTCTTACGTCCTAGCTTTTTTTTCTTTTTTTTGTTCTTTCCAGCTGATGGCCAAGCATGCTATAGACTACAGCGTGTTTGGGGGCCTCAAAACTTTGAAAAGTGGATGGACGTGCACTCAGCTCCGTCTTGCCCTGCCGAGGTAATCAAAAGATCTACATCTATGGTTTGCCGTGGAGTATTTTTTGATATCGTGCAAGTGATTGCAATACGGGTGGTCATTGATGCTTCTTTGTTTCGTGAACAGGCGAGGGCACCTGTTGAACATCTAATAGGGCAGTTTTGCATATGGAATGACCGGCTTGCTCGGGAAGTTGGTTGAGGGGTGGATGTCCCTCAGTGGCTTTGACAGCGACGCGGTTGCGAGGCAGTTCACTTCATTTGTTCCAGAACGTACACACTGGCCAACCGGTTGCCGTGGCCGGTATGACTACAACAGTTCCCAAGAGCCTGCTGACACACAAGATGAACTAGGTGGAGATGCTGGTCTCAGCAAGGATGACGACGATGTCATGGAGAATGTGCAAGAGGACACCGATGATGATGAACATGCTGAAGTTCGCGCAGGTGGTAACAAGGGCAAGGATGCAACAGATGTCCCCCAACCGGAGAAAGTCAAACAACATACGACTGCGAGAGGCGAGGGGGTTTTGCCATCAAAGAGGGGGAGGGCTCCAGAGGGTGTTGGGCAGGGTTCTGCTGGCAAGAGGTCTAGGACCGACCCCGTAGCTGCCAGGAAGAGGTTCGACTTTTATTTTAGTTTTTTGCTTTGTCTATTTTCTTCGAACAGACTCATCCTTTTTTTGCACTTGTTTTTGTCAAGCACGGCAACGAGTTTGCTGTCTGACAATTGCCACCTTTTTTCCCTCCATCTCATACGTGCAGCGAGCCGACAGCTGGTGGACGAGCAGTTACGAAGAAACAGGCGCCAACGCCAACCCGTGTTTCTGCTCGATTAAACAAAGGCGCCCCCGTTGCCGGTGACACCCCTTCCACCAGGTCATCTCCTCGCACGACGACGACCAACACCGGGGATCCTGTCGTGTTGCCAGACCTGAGGAAGGCAGTCAAGAAGTAGGTTTTTTCATCCGCTTTCATTGACATAGCGCTATATTTTCTTGATTTTCCAATGCATCCGTTTAGCTTGTCACATTGTCTTCTGTCATCGCCCCCCACGTGGCAACTGCTGTTTTCCAAATGATTTTTCCTTCCTTTTTAAGTGTATGGCAACTCCTATTGTTTTTTACATGGAAACTGAAATCTAGGCCAAATGGTAACTTTAATGTACCTAATGGCAACTGCCATCTTTACTGTTGGCTTGTGAGCTCATCCCACACCTAGGTTTGAAATTGCATTCATGGCAGATCAGACATTTTATCATTCTTCAAGTTTGCTAACATGGCAACTGCTGCTGGATGGCAACTGCTAATTATGACACATGGCAACTCACGTTCCCCTTACATGGCAACTACCAGCTTTTCCACTTGTTTTTCATTTTTTTAAGATTTCTACCAAGGTAAACATATTTTTGTTCATTTTTTAATACTTTTTTCATGTGCTTTATTTTTTTTGCAGGGTGAAGAAGACTACTACGCGCGGGGCCAAGCATATCAGTAAGGACCCGCTCAAACGCCTGCATTCAAAGTTGTCAACAGGGGGCAACTCAGATGTACATGAGGCACCAGGCGACAATACTGCTGCTGCACCGTTGACCGCTCCCACCAACTCTGATGCAAGTGGCCGACCATCTCCGCCGGTTGCAGATGTGCAGGCTAGAACAACAGGCATCCGTACATCGGGGAATGACGAGTCGGTATCTGTCAGGACAGCTGAAATATTGCCAACTCTTCTCGCAATGAAGGATGCTGCTGTGAGCCATGCCACCCCATCAGCAAGCGTTGAAGTGGACGCTCCTGAGACGAACCTAAGCAAGGAAGATTTCCGCTCATCTGACACTGATTCCAAGCGCGTGCGTGGTGGCACTCCTGTGTCCACAATAGAAGCGGCTGAGGAGGCAGTTCACAAGGATATGCCATCTACAGGTGAGAGTCCTGACACAACAGCTCCAGCTCCCGTCGGTGTAGATACTGCTAAGGCGACTATTTCGCGTGCTGGTCTTCCACCTAGGTGTCGTAGCCCCCGCAAGCAACCAACAGACATACCCAACGCACCGGTTGTAGCTAGGAGCAGGAGAGACGAGTCTGGTTATGTTCCTGCGTCCACACTGTTCCCGCCACCTGCCAAAAGCAATGTGATGGAGAAATCGGAAGACCGGAGCACAATTGATGCAGGTGTCAAGCCGGGCACGAATGACGCAGGTGAACACCCGGAGCAGACTGCGCCTTTACCCGCAGTTGAAATCCCCAGCATAAATCTGCGCACCTCTAGGCTCCCAGTCAATGTCGGTGTCCCCTACAGCCCAAACAAGAAGATTGTCATGAAAGCTACGACTGATACCGCTGACAACACGCCCCGCCCTGCAAATAAGACCGATCATTCTGTAGCGGTCGATTCAGATATGTTTGTCGATCTTTCACCCTTGGATTCTGCCCCGCAAGTCATTCGTGGTCCGGCCAGTAGGAATGAGAGGCACCCAATGGCCTTTACCCCACCGAGCTTCAGCCTTGGCATCAGTCAAGATCAACCGGTGGTGCAAGATCCTATACCAGTTGCCTTTGCTTTCCTAGGAGGCATGCCCGCAATGATGGCGCAGCCAATGGTCGAGGGCAGGAAGGCTGTCAAGTTCGCAGAGCCGATTGTGCAAGGTACACTTGTCATGTCCTTATGATTTTTCTTGTATACATCTTTGTAGTTTGACTTTTGTCCCAATCATATTTTTTGGGGGTTCTCACTTGTGATGGCAACTGACATGTGATGACATGGCAACTGGATTTGATGCACCATGTCACCTACATTTTTTTGCTGCCATGCTGCATTTGACATTTGGGCAACCACGTGACAACTGAAATTGATTCAACATGGCAACTGTAGTTGCTGTCACATGGCAAATACAGTGCATTACACATGGCAACTGGATTTGCCACACCATGTCACCTGCATTTTTTGTTTCCATGCTGCATTTTTTCATACGGCAATCACATGGCAAGTGGAGTTGACACAACATGGCAACTGTAGTTGCTATGACATGGCAACTACAGTCCAACTAGATGGCAACTACAGTGCAACTACATGGCAATTGTAGTTGCTATTACATGACCATTGTAGTTGGACCACACATGGCAACTGCCCCACTTTTTCTACCTACATCTCACATCATGCACCCTATCTTCTCACAATCCATCTGTTTTTGATTTTCTAGGTATCCTAATCCACTTTTTTTTATCGTTGCAGCTACCCCTGAGGAGATTTCACCGTCACTTGACGAAGCTTACCGCATGATTGAGGAGGCAGCATTGCAGAGGAGGTCCTCACGAGGGCAAGGGCAATCAAGTTCCAACGTGCCTGCAGATACGGTATCTGAGGATACCATTAGGAGTGCCACTCCTGGTTCTGTGAGGCAGCAGAGGATAGTTCACCCACCTCCCACGGAAAACTACGAGTCCGAATTCAGGGCCACTAAGGAACAAACCCAGCTGTACGATATCGTCAAGCGGTTTGAAAATGCGAGGGCCAGCAGCAAGCACATGAAGGAGCTAAAAGCGTAAATGACCACACCCCATAATCTCTCATTTTGCTTTGCTCCTTTTTTACCATTCATCTTCTTCGTACTTTCTATACACGATCCGCTTATGTTTTAGTTCTTTCATATTTTTTTTACTTAGTAGGCATGATTCTTCCATGTTATATCGTTTTCATACAGCTCATGTTTGGACAGAACCAAAGTCATTCAATGCGGAGCGACGTACGTCGACCTGGGTGATCTTGCCGAGTCCGTGAGGCCAAATGGTAAAATGTCGACGAATATAGTTGCATGCGGGATCGACTACATCAACAATCACACCGATGTGTGTGCCGAAAAGATAATCATGCATTACAGCGTGACCTGCAAAATATGGGATGGTGACTTCCACCACAAATCCCGAGGAAGAATTTTGCTCAACACAGTGAATTCAAGCTCACACTGAAGAAATATGTGAGTACTCCTTCCCTGTCTGCACTGTTTTTTCACATGGTGTGATTTTTTGCCATCATTTGCACTTGTGTTTATGTGGCAACAGCTGCCGTGCATATTGACTTCTTGGTTTTTGCATCCCGTGCAAACTATGTGGCAACTTGATAGTAAAATACACGGCACATTTTTTTCATACATGGACGACAACTTTCTTTCAACTACCCCCACCCATAACCAAACATTCTACGTGATTCTAATTTTTTTGTCCCTCTGCTATTCTTTATGTGAACTATGCTTCTCATTTCTTCACTTTTAAATGCAGGTCATGTTCCCCATGTTCCAGGAGCTTGCACCACATGACCCACACGACAAGTGTGGTCACCACTATGCAATCTGTCTTGACCTGAAGAACCAATGTTTTGAGGTGCTTGATTCAATCTGTTCGGAAGCTGATGCAGACCTTACTACGCATGCCGAATTCTTCATTAACAACCTCAAAGAGATATGGAACCGTCACTATGAACATTCAAAGGTCCAGATCAGGCATTTCCCGACTGAGTATGTGGCGACTGCGAAGCAAGGGAACACGTAATTTCTTCCTTCCTTCATATGCCATTTACATCAATCTAACCCCTCTTTTGTTGTCACATCTGAATTGAAGTCTATCTTTGTTACGTCTGTCCTTTTTGCGTGTTCACCTGACTCTTTTCCTTGTGCAGGACGGACTGTGGCTTTCACGCACTGGAATACTTTGCAAAGTGGAAAGGCAGAATTGTCCCCGCTATCACGGCTGCAACGGTCGTTGAGCTCCGGAAAATCTACACATGGAACTGGTTGACGAATGAAGATTTCAACAAGCGGTCCGGACCACGCGAGTTCGTGGAGGAAGCTGTCAAGAAAGTCATCAAGAAGTACAAGTGATCACGTGGCGTTACACACCGGACGCATACCTTACATTCTGTTGCCGAGGAATGTAAGGTACTATCTCTTTATTCTCGTCGAAAACTATGTTTGTGTGCTATGTTATGACTGCAACCCCGCGTAGCCTACTATGTAGTGGTGGTGTGTGAGCGACATTTGAATAGTTTCTGTAATATATGTGTGGACGTGAACCTATTTTAGGCGTTACAGCAGATATGTTTTTATGTTTATCATTATTACAATGGTTTCATCGTTTCTAGCACCGGTTTGCTGTTTCGAATGCGTCTATGATGTTTTAAAAAAGATGGCAAATGTAGTTCATCAGACATGGGTAGTGAAAGTCATCATCGTTTTTCATTTTGGCTATTTTGCTTCTTCTTTTTCATCGCTAACTGCACCGGCTAGCATGGGTAGGTTGATCATGTAGCCACAACCTTTGCTGTGGTTTATGCACGTTACGCTTTTTCCAACTTGTTTCCCATACATTGCACACAACACACTATGTGTCTCTAAACCGCGTCGTATTGTCATGAAAATATATGCCATGCAGAGTCATTACAAATACCATGGCATATTTTCAGTACAACTAACATGGCAGATACAATACAAACAACATGGCAGATCCAGCATAATTAACATGGCAGATACAGTACAACTAACATGGCAGATCCAGTACAACTAACATGGCAGATCCAGTACAACTAGCATGGCATATTTAGTATAAAATAACATGGCATATTTAGTATAAAATAGCATGACAGACTAACTACAAATAACATGGAAAATTAACTACACATAACATGGCAGATTAAGTACCCATAACATGGCAAGTGCATTTATCCATTCAATGAATTTTCCTTCCACTTCTAATGCCCCTCAAGAGTCATTCTGCCAATTTTTTTAAAAAAATTCTCATCATCTAGGGTACAAAACAAAATGTCCACAAGGACCATGTCACATCGCCCCAATTTTTGCTCATGGATTGCCCGCCCCTTTGTTCGTTTTCTTGTGTTTTACTTGGATCTCCAATCCTGACTTGTACCTTATCTCTCTTGGACGACCCTTTGTGATGGAACGGGGTGGGTTCCTGACCTGGGTCTGTGTGCTTGCTGTTCCAGATTCTATCTCCGAGTTTTCAGATGATGGCCCCGTGGATGAAGGCACACTTGATGTGCGGGGGAACCGGTGTAAGGCTTCCTCAGCTTTCCTCATCTTGATCTCATCAAGCTCTCTTTTTAGTGCCTTCCTGTGTTTTTCTGCGACTCTCGCTGTCTCATCACTCTTGCACGCTTCATCAATTAGCTCAGGATAGTTCTTTGTCAGCACAACGTGCCTCACGGCTTCCACGGTTGACTCAGGTCTCTCGTCATGCACAGCCAGAACTGCGTGTGTTGTCTGCGGTGCCAACGCGTCGTCAGTGTCCCAAGTCCATCGCCGCCTTATGAAATGGCGGGGCATCCGTGTCACAACGTTCATGTCCATTACTTTTAGTATGTGACAGCACACAATACCGCCCCGTTCGAACTTGCAGCATTGGCAGTAATACTCACCTTCGCCTATCGAGGCTTTGACGAAGTAGTTCCTTCCTTTGCCCGGGTCTTCAGATTCTGAATCTGACATGCCCAAAATAGAACACACCTTGAACGTATGTTCGTCCACCTGGAAAGCCGTGAACATGCTGGCACGCTTTATTTCTTCCTGAAATCTGCAAGTTTTGTGTGTTTTCTATTAAACTATCGTGCGCTCTTTTCTTGTACCATCTTATGTTGTCATGGAAATAGAAATACATTTTTTTTAACATGGCAAACATAGTTCATTGAACATGGCAAATATAGTACGTTGAACATGGCAAATGCAGTACACTAGACATGGCAAATGCAGTACACTAGACATGGCAATTGTAGTACATTTTCAACTGGACATCGTCATTTTTCCACACCAATATTTCCCAATGGAAGCACATTGCATAAAACATGGCAACTGCCCTTTTATTTAAACATGTCATCTACAGTTGAGTAAACATGGCAATTGCATTTCAACAAACATGGCAGATGCATTTTATTAAACATGGCAACTGCATTTCAGCATATGTGTCGCCAATATAACATTTTTTTCAGTTGACATTGGCATTTGCATGCCAACATGCCCCAATGGAAGCACAGTGCATTGAACATGGCAACTGCACTTCATTCAATAAGGAAAATGCACCCGAGCAAGCATGGCAAAACAGAATTTTCATCGAACATGGCAACTTGCAGCTGAGTAAGCATGGCAAACAGTATTTCATTAAACATGGCAACTGCATTGCACTCTATAAGGCACCTACTGACTTGGTGCTTTTTCTGCAAATAAGACTGTAATGCAACTGACTTACTTGTTAAAGATCTTGTTGGTGTATATTTTGCTCATTTGCCTCTCTATCGGTAAATACGTTAGCAATTTTGGCTGTTTTAGTATCGTGGTTACTTCTTGTTGTAGCTCAGATCCCAGAATTTTTTGTTGCAAAGCTGTGTACTTTTTGGCAAACTGTAGCAATGAGTTGCCAGGGCTGACGTACCGCTTCAAAACAGCATTGAACCCCTCGCTGCGCTGCGTAGTCTGCAGAAAGGGGAAGAAGCACTGCATGAAGTAGGCCGGCACCCAGTACATTTGCTTCTCCCACAGGATAACAAGAGTCTTGTTGTCTTGGACTTGATATGTTTCAGTCATGGCCATCCAGCTCCTTTCAAACTCCTCCAACGTCAAGCTATGGTCCACGCACAGCTCGAATGCCTTGTGCAGCTCTGGACGGTCAGTAAAGAACGGTCCTAGCGTCTCCTCAGCCTTCTTTATAATGTGCCACCTGCAGTGCCTGTGCACTGTCAACGGAAAGACCTCCTCTATGCCTGCACGCATGCTGAAATCTTGGTCTGTTATTATGTTCATCGGAGCAAGTCCATCCATGCACTCCAAGAAGGTATTGAACAACCAAACATACCCATCCGTGTCTTCATTCCGGATGAGCCCGCAGCCGAACTGCAATGACTGATTGTGGTTATTTATTCCTATGAATGGAGCGCATGGCATCTTGTACATATTGGTGAGGTACGTCGTGTTGAATGAAATGCAATCTTGGAAATGTTTGTAGGCTCTCCTTGCAGCACCATCCACCAAATACATGTTCCTAACACGGTCCTCATCGTCCAACCTTATCCTGTAGAAGAACTCTGGATCTTCCTTCGCTTTCTCATCAAAGTAGGCCATTGTGGCCTCTATGTCTGCCAATTTGCTTTCTCTACGGTACTTGGCCTGTAGGTTTGTGACGTCAGCTGGTATGTACGGCAGGCTACTCAGAGTCCCCTTTTTGCTGTGGATGAGAGATAATATCTGTACCATTCTTAATGGACCGACGTTACAATCATGTAGCAGCTTTACGAGTTGCCTTTCAACGGGGGTGAACCCTTTGTGGGCGGTCAGAAATTTTACCAGGTCGAACTTCTTTATGAGTTGGTGGTTGTGCTCGTCAAAATATTCATTGACCACCCACTGTGCTCCATCTACGTTTAGCTTACACCGGACAGGGCACTCAGTCTTGAGAATGATACCTCTCTTTTGTTCCGGAACGACAGGCGCAACACCTTTCCCCTTCTTGTTCCTCCGTGCCTTGTGGCACCTCATCTCACCTCTGTTGTACTCGTTAGTTTTCTTAATTTTCCTATGGTACTTGGTGTTGACCGCAAATCCATGGAACTTTGCATATGTCTGGTAGTATTCCTTTGCTTCTTCGAACGATTCAAATCTCTGCCCAATGTACGGTGGTTGAGGTACCACGATCTCTGATTGCCCACCATCTTCATCCCCTTGTGCGTCGTCGTTAGTTTCATCATTCACTTCAGTATCGGTGGCAGTTCCATCTACTTGAGTGTTGCCAGTGCTTGTGTTCAAAGGGGTGCTTGTCGGTATTGCTGGAATGATTGCCATTCCCGACTCTGACTCGAAATTGTTTGCGACATGATTGTCTGCTGGTTGGTGGAACGCGTCTTCCGTGCGCTCAGAGCTCCCCGCAGTAGATGTCCCCGCGCCGCTGTTCAGTGTAGTTGTAGGCCCTGTAATAGAAAAAACAGATACGAGAGTAAGATTTTTGTTTGGATAACATGTGTATCGCAACGGGTCACACCATCTTCGAGTGATTTGGCATGACATCATTTCAAACAGCAAGCCGTGAGTCTGCGCGTGGACATGTATGGCAGCTGTAGCTGTCCAGTCATGGCAGCTACTGTTCAACAAACATGGCAACTATTGTTTTGCCTACAAATAACTACAAATAACAAATGTAGCGCTGTTTTTGTGGTTCAATTTTTTTCCTTACCTTATTGTGCTGCATTTGACCATCTTGTGTGGTCTGTGACACCATAATGACGTGCTCCACCTGCAATTTGTGAAGCTTGCCATGAGATGTTTGCCGGGTTACCACCAGCGTAATAACCTGTAAGCATAGTAGTGGTTGGTCAATTCATGGCAAATGCAGTTTGTGCTAGCACGGCAACTGCAGTTGCCCCTGATGTGGCAACTGTAGTTTTACCGGCATGGCAACTGTAGTTGCATCGGTATGGCAACCGCAGTTGTTCCTTCATGGCAACTGCCATGGCATGGCAAATGTAGTTGCACTGGCATGGCAACTGCAGTTGTTCCTCCGTGGCAACTGCAGGTGTCCAGGGATGGCAACAACAGTTGTCCAGGGATGACAAGTTTAGTTTTTAATTCATGGCAATTGTAGATGTCCAGTCATGGCAATTGTAGTTGTCAACTATGCTCCTTCTGCTAATTGAGCATCCGCAACTTCACTTTTTTATGGACTCACCTGTGTATGACGTCGATGGCAGGTACATGGTTGCTGCCTGATGCCACGTGCTGCATGAAGGCTCTGCATTTTCACCCGTGATAACTCGTGAGTCCTTTTGCCAGTTTTTTTGCATGTTCATTTTTCATGTCCACAGCAGTATGTGCTCTTTTTTGTTTTGCATTACCTTGATTAGCCATACTAGCTAGTTGAAGTTGGCTGCCCGTACATTTGTCAGTGTTAGCGCCTTGTGACTGAACTTGCCACGGGGGCCCCCTAAGAGTGTTTTGGTAATAAGAACCTGCGAAAAAATGACAGTGTATGACATAAGTAGAATGTCATCTTCATCGTTGCGAAGATGGCAACTGTTCTCTTCTTTTGTTATCACGCATCATACCTACGCCTGCATACTGTTCTAGTAGTGGCAGCAACGGCCCTACAGAGATGAGTTGATTGTACTCTGATGCATCCCAAGGGGGCGTTTCTGGTCTTTAAAAACCCCAAGCATCAGCGTCATCTCTGTGATTCATTCTTTCCGTGTCTCGCTTCTTTCCGATGTGTTCTCAATCACTGGATGAACAAGAAGGCATCAACAATCCACGAGAATTGTATTCTTCTGCTGCTTGCACATAGAAGATAGGGATGGCAAGCAACAGGTCAAAATATGTGGCAGCTACTGACAACGAAAGGTGGCAACTGTCGTTATACACAAGTGGCAATTAATTTTTACCACCCCCTTCATTCCAAACATTGTCCTTCCTGCCCTTTTTTAGGGATTCCTACTCATCCATTTCATACCGAACTACTTGCATCAATTAAACTATGAACTTAAGTTAATCTCAAACGTAGTACATGGCAGATCTGGTGTATTCTGCCTGGCAATTGCGAATATACACCGAACCGTGCAGTGCTCTACCCCTATAGCATGGACCCAGTACAAGATCGAAAGATTTTCATCCTTAAGGATGAGAAGGATGAGATCGGGAGATTTCACCTGGTTTTAGATGATCGTCTCTGGAGGGCTGGGTTGGAGTGGGGGGCTGGGGGTGGGGAGGGTTGGGGTGTGGTTTGCGGTGGGAGCGCCCTACGGATCTGCCCTGGTTGCCATGGCAACCAGAGATGGCTGGCGACGGAGGTCGGGGTTCGAGAGGTGGGGGACGATGGCGGCAGACGAGAGAGGGGATGGATCGGAGGCCGGGAACGGCTGGGTCGTGCGGGCAGCGGGTCGTCTGGCCCGGACGGGACAGTGCGGGCGGGGTTGCCACACACCGGACGTGCGGGCCGTACTTTTGTGCGCGCGGACGTGGTCGTGCGGGCCGGTTTCCGTCCATGCCACACGAGGCGTGCGAGCGGGTTCCCGTCCATGCCACATGTGTGGCAGTTATTCGGACCCATGCAGAGTACTAAATTAAAACAGAGGAAGTATGTGTATGTGTATGTGTGATTGTATATACCGTGTAAAAAAAGACCGTAGAGCCTAGCGACTCTCATCGGCGGGCCGGTTTAATCGTAGGTGTGAACCCACGGGGCAAAAGCCACGATCAGATCCGTCACCGGAGAAGAACGCTTCTTCGAACCAAAACATTTTTTTAGTTCCAAGACGTACGCGTTCTCTTCTTCCTGTGCTGCCGTAGGCACCGTTGCGTACAACATCTATACACTCGAGTTGTAAACGTATACTATACCTACCTCCCTCCGTGGTAGCTAAGCTCCCGCTGGAAATCTCCCTCCTTCGCTCTGCACTTGTTTTTCTTTTTCTCTCCCACGCCAGAATGTGTCTTGTGTCAGTATTCCTTACATTTTGTTCGATTAGAGTGGACTTTGGCTCTTTTTCCCTACAGTGCTGAGTTTTTTTTTTGAGAAATCCCCTATAGTGCTGAGTTTTTAAATTTCTTTCTTTCTACTATCTTTCTACATGTTCACTTTACTTTTTATTTTCATTTTGTTATGTTTCTAAATTTCTTTCTTTCTACTATCTTTCTACATGTTCACTTTACTTTTTATTTTTATTTTGTTATGTTTTTAGAACTTCTTTCTACTATCTTTCTACATGTTCACTTTACTTTTTTATTTTCATTTTGATTTTTATCCTACTAGTAACCGAGGAGGTGCGTCTGACTAACACACTTGGTGTCTCCATGGCGAAACTACATATACATACTATTGCTATATTACTATAGTGTTCATCACTTAGCAAGTATCTGTGTGTCGATGGTGCTGAAACAGTGAGCTTGCTTTGGCTTGGCTTGAGGTGTAAATTGGTCAACGTGAAATGTGAGAGAAAAGCACGGGACTCATCGTATTTATACATGGGAATGGATTTCCTTTTAATCATCTATATGCTCAATCAACATGCTACCATCCATTTTTTGAGGTGGGAGGGGGGGGGGGGGGGTCCAAAATGATTTAAGCAATAGGTTTTAGCTGCAATCATTTTGCGTAATTTGTCGGGTAAGAATTTCAGCATGAGAGTTATTAGTGAGATGTGCGGAAAGGAAGAGAGCACATAGCATTCTGCTCTATCATGTAGAAGAAGGCAATACGTTGATCCTAGGTGAGGTGTAAGGCCATTGCATCTTATTTGTATTTCCGCCATTCCTTGTATAAGAACGAGGAGGGTGAGACGTTGGTTGTCGACGAGGAGAGTCAACAAGACAGGTGGATAGAGGGCAAAGTCAAAATGTTTAGTTGTAGCGTGCATGAAGAAATTGCAATTGTTTGGCCAAAAATAGGGTGGTGTCACCTCCTTCAAGGTTTTCCTCCTTGAACACTAGGGAAGATCGTAGGGTTGAGGATCAGATGCAATGAAGCAATGATGTCGTTTCTTCCTTGAGGCACTTTCTAGGTTGCCTGTGGGGTTCTCGACTAGATGTAGCAGTCAGAGATGTAGATCGGCGAGGCATTATGGCGACTTGTTGCTCTGACGTGTGGCACTACGTACAACGTGGGGTCCAGGGTGCAATTACGCCGGAACCGACACTTTTCTCTTGGACGATATCTTCACAGGTTCTGGCTAGGTCCTGCCATCCGCTCACCGACTTTGTAAACTGTTATTTTCATACCACTTCCCCCGTTTCTAAATATAAGCAATTTTAAAGATTCTAATACGGGCTACATTCAGATGCAAATTCATTCAGTTTGCTTTGTATGTAGTCTCTCCGTTCCAAATTACTTGTCTTGGATTTGTCTAGATGCGCATCTAGACAAATCCAAGACAAGTAATTCAGAACGGAGGGAGTAGTCCGTATTGAAATCTCTGAAAATATAGATCTTCCTTCCATTCGTAAAAGGAAAAGATACCGAGCGCCAGCAGCACGTCATCCGGCAAGCGTTCCCCGAGAACCCCGCAAAAGAGCATCGTCATCATGCGTGTGTCCGTCTCAGCGCCGAAAGCCATCCAAATGACGACCAGGCAAGGCCGAGACTGCCCTCGGCCGTCTTGCCTGCGCCCCCACGTTCCCCACGGGCAAACCCGTCCATCCAGAGTTACTAGCCGTTGTTACTCTGAACCCACTCTCCCAACCCTTCAAATTCGAACCCCCCAAACCGCTCGCGAAATCCCCAAATCAACGCCTCCTCACGGCAATCAATCAAGCAATCATCCATTCACGACGCGAGCGGGGATCCTCCTCCACTCCGATGGCGTCGGAGGCCAGGTCCGGGGGCGCGCGGCGGGTCCCGCTGCAGCCGCGGGACGGCAACGCGGCCGCCTCCCCGTCCTTGGGCGGCGGCGGTGCCGCCAAATCGAAGGCGAAGGCGAAGGCGCGGGCGGCCGCCGCGTCGCCGCCGTCGGTGAGGTCGTATGCGAGCCGGGACGAGGCCGAGCGGAGGGCGGCGGCGGCGGTGGTGAGGGAGAAGGAGGTGTCGCTGGCGGAGGAGCTGGAGAAGGCGCGGGAGCGGCGGGGCCGCCTGCGGGCCGCGCGGCAGGTCACGGAGAGGGCGCTGGCGGAGGCCGACGAGGCGCTGCGGCGGGAGATGCGGGAGTGGGAGCGCCGCGCGGACGAGCAGCGCCGGGTCGTCGCGGAGCTGATGCGCCTCATCGGGATGCCCGAGGTACGGTCCCGTCTCTTTCGATTCCGCTTGGTAGATGTTCCTGAAGGCGCTCGTTTCTCAAGCTCTGTGGGGATGCTGCTGATCATGACGGGCGGTGGCAGGTGTACGTTCCGGTGGAATCGCTGAGATCCAGGGAGGAGAGGAAGAGGAAACAGGGGACCGCGTCTTCAGATCCTCCGGTAAATGCTCTGCTCCTCGTTTCTATTTCCACATCACCGATCGGCAAAAATGTGTCTGAATCTAATACGGAGTACATGCTTAAATTCGTCGAGAAACAAAATGTGCCTGAACTGAATCTCACATGCTCAAGTTCGTTGAGAAATCAGGATCCTGTACTTTATTATTATTTGCCTGGACGAAATGCTTTTTTCTTTTGATTCGAAACTCCATTCACATGGTTCAGGGTCCGGTCACAGTGGCTTCAACATTACTAGAGGAAGAATCTGGACCATGCCTCTCCGATCAGGAACTGCTGGCGACGCCGGCAAGGGAAACGACCGCCGCCGCAGCAGCGACGGAAAGCAGCAGCGCTTGATCCCTTTCTTTGCCTGTTCCAAACTGTTTCTGCACAAGGCCTCCCAATGAAATCAAATGGCTTGTTTGGTAGTGTCTGCTTGCGTGCGTCCATACATGATATGTGATGCCTGAGAATGTTCAGCATAGACAACTTGGATGAATCACTGTCACTCGTCTACGCTTGATTTCCTCTTCTGCTGGGAAGAATGATTGTGTGTCTGGAGTATACGAATTTCCTGAGAAGCAGGAAGGCGGGGCCAGTACCTGGCGACCCGGCGGGCTCACTCGCCGGCGAGCTTGCCGTGATTTGCCCGGGCAAATTGATAATTCTTGGGCCTTGCTTGTTGCTTCTAGGCCCAACTAGCTAACTTGCACGCCCGCACAGCGCAGCCCGCTGATGATAGGCCTAGTGCCCAAATCGCCGGGGATTTCCCCCTATATGACGCATTAAGCGAAATCACTAATTAAGAGGTACTTCTTGTGGTTAAATCGCAACCGAGAATGGAGACTTTCTCCTATGTGACGCCTTAAGCAAAGTTATTAATTAAGAGACACTCTTTGTAAAGGTCACTCCCACCTTCTGGTGTTGACGTGTCCACTTGTCGTAATCTGAAAGTTTTTCTTCTTCTTAAATTCATGTTCTCAAAACTTTTTATCTCTTGAACCATTGAATTTCTCGCATTGAAATCTTTAAAACTGGATCACATGTTAATACATTTTGATAAAGTTATGATTAAAGGGATGGAAAAAACACAAACAAAAAAAGCAAGAGAAAAACTACAAGCAAAAAAAAAACCAAAACCAGAAAAGCACAAGTATATGTGCTTCTCGGGGAAAGCACCGCTTCCCTAAAAACCAAGCAAAATCAGAAAGCCAAAAAAAAAATCCTAAATAAACCCCGGTGTGCCATGCGTGCGAGGTGTGGCGGATGCTAGACACATCAGTTGCACGCTAGTAAACAAAGAAAATGACATCTATGGAGGCCTCCCAGGGGTACCTCTTAATTAATCCCCCCCCCCCCCCCCCCACCCGCCCACACACACACACACACACACATTAAGCGTCAAAGTGTGGGCAGTGTTGTGTGTCGCTTATAGCGAGCACTAAAATAGACAGAACTCAGATGCCCTCTTACATGGGTCTGCTCCATCGACTAGGCGCCAACAAGCAAGTGCACATTCACCAGCTAGCACTGTGGGCTTTTCTTTTCTTTCCTTTATTTTGTTTCCTTTTCCTTTTCTTTATGAGGATGAATATGTTCGGAATACACACTAAAGATTTTTATAATATACATTACATAATTTTTTTAATATACGGTGAACTTTTTTTATATAAGATAAACTTTTTTACATATACCCACAGAACATTTATTAATACATGATAAACATATTTTTGAATACAAACTGATTTTTTAATATACACTAAACTTTTTTAATACACATATTGAACAATTATTCACGCATTAAAAAATGTTCATGATATTAATATTTGTTTGTGGAATCCAAAATTACTCACGGATTTGAAGACTGTTGTCAGATGCAAATAAATTTTCATGGACTCAAAAAAAGTTTGCGACATTTAAAAAAATGTTCGTAACATTAAAAAATGTTCATGGATTTGAAAAATATTTTGTTAATTCAAAAAAATCCTGAAACTTAAAATGGTCATGAATTCAATAAATATTCATGAAATAAAAACTGTTTGCTGATTCAAAAATTGTTGCAACACTCAAAATAAGTTCACAGATTCAGAAATTGTTCACAAATTCAAAATATGATCATTCACTCAAAAAATGTTCATGGATTCAAAAGATCTCCGGATTCGTAAATTTTCATAGATTCGGAAAGTGTTCACTAATTTGAGAAGGTGTTTGCATATTTAGAAAAAGTTCATGAAATTCAGAAATGTTCGCAGATTAAAAAAAATGTTTGTGAATTGAAAAACTATTCATGAAATTGAAAAAAAATGTTCATGAACTTTAATTTTGACATTGTTTTTACACTGTGATAAGATTTGCTAAATTTTACTAGGTACAAGAATGAACTATACTGATGTTACAATCTTTCATGTATGTTTTGAACATTGATCAAGTTTGCAGAAATATTTCCGAATGCATCTTCTGTCAACTTGTTTAATGATCATTGAGAAGAAGAATACACATGTTGAAGTTTTAAAAGTGAAAAGGAATAGCTAGAATTAATACACATGTTCATTGTTCATCATATAGATGCGCACTAGTTGAGAGAAGAGAGGAAATAGAACACAAATTCTCAAGTTAAGAGAGTTCAGTGAGGGAAGCACACAACACATGTGGTTCATGTGACAATTGAATATGACCAAGGGTGCATCCTCCTACCAACCAAAATTGCCACTAGACGGGAAAACCATATAAACAAACAGGGAAAATTCCATGGTCCTCATAACAGTAAAAATACACTTGTTGCATCCTGTAAGGAATGCAAATTAGTACGCTGGGTGTGGAGTGTAGGACACATATGCAACTGCCACGGATGATAAAAAAAATCTAAAAATGGAAAATGCCCTGTTGAAGAGTCAAACTATGTTGGCAGGTGAACTGCATGCACAACGAACAATGCCACTGCAAAATACAAGGACAATGACAATAAATCTGACCGTAGAAAAATTTACACAACAATATCCAAAATAATTTCAAGACCATGAAGGATCAGAACAAAAAATGTACTAAAAGGCAACAATTGCTAAAACACAGAGCAACCCTGATGAAGGTAAAATATTAACACACAGAACACTCCCAATTGTTGTTCTTCCTTTCTTTAAAACCAGAACTGCTTGAAACAAAACGAAACACTAACTGAAACCTCACCAAATCAAAGTAAAGAACTCCAACTCATCCACCTCTCAGCATCTTCTCACCAGCAATAGCATCAGGCCAACCTAGGAACAGACGGTGTCCAACCTTTCATCCCGTTGAAGAAATCATGCGCCACCTGCACTAGCATGTTTGCCGCGCTGCAGCACAGACAAAGTAATTAGTTATGCACGCAGAGTGAATCCAAATATTTGAAACCCTGTGAGCTGAGGCGCAATGCTGCCACTTTCTCAACCGCCCACTTTAAAGTGCTCAGTTTCATGCTTCAGTCTTTTCTTTTGTCATTTTGTTATCTATATTGTAGATACGCTACATCCTCAAGGGTATGATGAAAGGTCCTACCATCCTTGTTTGAAATAAAATAATGGCTTTCCCACAGACATCACATACATAACTTTTCAGATGTCACTTATAACGATGAACCTAAAATAATTGAGATACCTAGCAGACCAGGCAAACCCTAGATATAGCTAGAACCAGAGAAATAAAATGATGTAAGTAAGTATCGTTGCAAAGCATATAACGGTCTATGCAATAGTTGACACAAATCTAACCTATTGTTGTTACCCATGTATGATCACAAACTTGATATTTGTGATCTTTTTTTGCGGGTAAAAAAAACACAACATGAGTGGAGTAAGTGTTCACATATGATTCACAATCTAAATTTTAAAACGAAATAATGATGGGTTTTCCAAATGTGTTTCCCAACTTGCCATACATGATTGTCGTTCTTGCCAACCAGGAGGGTTGAAATTTCTAGCAGAGCATGAAAACCCGCTAGACCTAGGAAACCATGGATTTGGTAACTAGACAAATACCATTAGTTCTAAAATTAAGTGGGCTAACTACCACTACCGTTGAAAATCGGAAACGACATAACCACCGAGTATGAAATTTCTACCCTTTTTGACGCTACCCGTCATCATGAAAATGATATACGCTGGTTTTCTTTCATAAGCTATAAATCTTATCTAGAGGTTGCAGGGTCTTAATTTTGTCCTCACTTTGACCATTGATCGACTATTGCCCGATCCACAAAATATGACATATAATATTTGTGGCGAACACGTACATCAATATTTTGCAGAATATGTAAAGCCTAGTTACAACGAAAACTGGCATGGGATAGTGAGATAGACAATCTAATTTCTAGAATCTAATTGCGCCACAGATCAAGATACAACAAAAAACAACATCAAATAATAACATGACAGATATGTACGTACCTTGTCACCATAGATTTGGTTTGGGCTGAATCCAGGAACCCGAAGAACCCTGGGCCTTTTTCTTAGAAGAGAACAACTCCGACATGCCATTGGCTATGTCGAATATCTCCAACTTATGGTCTGGATCCTCCTGACGGCCATCATATCCTCTGAGTATGACATATTTCCCCTTTTGTCGTTACCCGTTATCATGAACATCACATGCTTGGGGTTTTCATAATCTATAAACCCTATCTAGAGGTTGCAAAATCATAACGACCATATATATGGCATCTTAATTCTTTCACCACTTTGACCGTTGATTGACTAAGATCTATCCACAAAGTATGACATCTAATATATTTTCGCCCCCCTTGACAATAATGAACCGAGCGCATGCATCATGATTAGCGGAATATCCTAGCTAGTTTCAATGAAAACTGACATGAAATAGTGAGACAGACGGTCTGATTTCTAGAATATAATAGCCCCACCGATGGAAATATGACAAAAAACAACATCAAATAATTAACAAGACAGAGATGTACGTGCCAAGCATCCATAGATTTGGTTTTGGCTGAATCCAACAAAGAGCCTCGAAAAACCCTGGACCTTTTTCTTATAAGATAACAACTCCGGCGTGCCTATGTCAAATATCTCCAACTTATGATCTGGATCCTCTTGACGGCCATCCAGATGTTCGGAGAAGTATACAGAATTCATCATGAGCCCTGCAATGCTTACTCCACCATTGCCTGACATGAAGATATTTGAACAATGTCCGATGGCCAACATCCATCACTCTAGACCACATCCGTTTCTTGGCGAAGACATCGCACATGTAGACCCGGGTGTGTGGCGGGTGTTAGTCTCAAGCACAGTGCCAACGAGGTGAAGCTTGCCGTCCACTTGCAGGTAGCTGCAGGGGTAGCTCCATTCCGGCGGACTGAAGCATCTCCACAGCGCCCACACACTCGGAGTAGCACTAGCGAGGTTGCAGATAGAGATCCCGACGGCTTCACCGATTGCTAGGAACGTGCTGCCGTAATAGTGCACGACCGACCTCGAATATCATTTGACCACGCTACACCCAAGGAAGAAAACATAGCCAAACATTTCAAAAAATATAAAACTTTGTGGGAATGATTATGAACAAATGTTATAGACACTTACAAAGTTTGGTCGTCAAATGACATCCGAAGAGCTCTATACCAAAAAAAATTAGAAATTCTGCTCAAACAGTGCACATACATTTTGAGTAATTCTGTATTTTTGTACATAGCTCCTCGAATAACATTTGACCACAAAACTTTGCAAGCACCTATAAGTTTTTTTCATAGTCCTTCCCACAAAGTTTCAGATTTCTTTGAAATGTTTTGCTATGTTTTCATGTGTGGGTGTAGCGGGGATGCACCAAGCTGGGGTGTAGAAAAACTACTCTCAATGCACATTGAATACGGCGGGAGAGGAGTGTGTATGCAGGACACATGCGCTCGTGTTTCCTTACTACTCCCTTCATTTCTAAATACGGAGTGTAAATCTCTTTTAGAGATTTTAATATGGACTACATACAGATGTATATTGACGTATTTCAATATGGACTACATACAAATATTTAGTAATGGAGGGAGTATAAAATATTTGGTTTTTAATTGCTACGGCCAAAGCATATCCAGGGGAATACCGGTACTCCCGTTGAAACACAACTAGATTTGGCAATTCTACTTATGGCTACACGACAACACAGACACCACGAACGGCATGCTCATGAGAAATACATCAGAATCACACGATATGGAGTAACACAGAAACAATCACATACGCAGTTAAAAATGGGGAGGGAAAGAAATGGTTTATCATCATTATACCTGTAGCTGCACCCCTTGAGCTGACGCACAAGGACATCCACCATGTCGAAGTTCACTACGAGCTGGTTCCTGCGGGCCGGAAAGCAGAGCAGACAAGATCAATGAGTACCCGATCGAGACAAGATAACAAAAGCAGAGGAAGAGAGTAGGGCAGACAGCAGGGCGGTGATGTCGTTGAGGATCCTGTTGGTGTTGTTGATGAAGAGGTTGATGATGTCGGCGACATAGCCCAGGGCTGCGCTGCCATCCTCCTCCATCGACTGCAGTTGCTGGAAATTCTCGTCCAGCATGCCCTAGATGGATCACATCACGAGAAGGCAAAGATAAACTAGTTACCGAGCCCGCCGGAACAACCACACTACCGGGGTCTAGATGGGAGGGACGCCGAGGGGATGGACTCACCGAGGCGAACATGGATGCGACATGGGTGTTTATTTGGGCCCTGAGCGTTGCGGCGACCATTGTGAGGAGGTGCTGGAGCGGATCTGGTGGCGGAGAACCTGCTGAAGGGATCCGAAGCTGTGATGGTGGTGGAGGAAAATATTTGGTTTTTAATTGCTACAGCCAAAGCATATTTAGTTTCGTGTTGGATATATATAGTTGGAATGCATTGAATGTGTTTGTATTTACTGGCAATTTCTGGCCTTCTCCGTGTTCCCTCTCTCACGTTTAATGAGCATTTGCAAGACGGACGTCATGTAGTCTAGCAGTGTGGCCTCGCTGCATCGCTCTTGCACATTGCATCCCTCAAATCATCTACAGCCAGATACAGCAAATCAAGCCCCCTAAACATCCGCAGACGTGCTCTAACATGGGCCTGCCCATCAGCCGGAAGCTGGCGATGTCTCGGCTTGACGGGAGCCTTTGGGCGATGCACCATAGGAGCTCGCACGACAGATCCGTGATGCGTCCTAGCCACTTGGCCTCCAGTCTCGGACTTCTCTGAAGAGTGGAGGGCCCCGCCATGGTCTCAAGGAAAAGAGAGTGAAATGGATTGCTATGAATTAGGTGGTTGGTGGCTGGCCAAAGGGGAGGTGATCCAGTGATGGATCATGACCCAGGACGGGGAGAGGGGGAGTGCTAGTTTTGCTTAATAAAAAAAATTATATTGCACTTTCTTTTACAAAATTGCAACTTAATGAAAAAGTACAAGTTGCACTGAGGTTTGAAATTTTGCTAACACAAAAATCTAGATCTCACTAAAATATCCAATTTCATAAGATTAAAAAATCCTTTTCGATTTTGATCTATCATAATTCATGGCATTTTAATAATTTTATCTAACTTAAATTTGGTTTGAATCTGGTCCAAAAATTTGAGGTTGCATATACTTATGAAAGTAGTGATTCTATTTTTTTATGTTGAATCCCAGATTTAGTGACATCACTGGTGGAAAAAGGGCCTTTGGTCGCGGTTCGCAACTGCCATTAGTCGCGGTTGCGCAACCGCGACCGAACGGGCGCGACTAAAGGCCCCCCCCTTTAGTCGCGGTTGCTTAAGAACCGCGACTAAAGGCCCGTCCACGTGGGCGCCAGGTGGCCGTCGGGGCGGACGACCTTTAGTCGCGGTTCTTGTGGCTAACCGCGACTAAAGGCCGCCACAGGTTTTTGAAAAAAAAATTGAATTTTTTTTTTCAAATTTCTGAATTATTTTGACCTCTAGTCTCTAATCACCACCCCTCATCACTTCTCAATTTATTCTTTTATCACCCCTCATCATTCCAAATCATCTAACTTCCCAACCGGTCACCCATCCCTCTCACTACTCCAGCCCAAGCACGCTTAACTTCCGGGTTCTATTCTCCCACGCTCCAAGTCTGCACTTGTTGTTTTCCTGACAATAATAAGATGTCAATCCTATTAACCTTCAGGAATTTTGCTTGAGCATGAAGTGACACATTTCACTGTTTGAGTTTGAAACTATTGTTTTAAAAAACAATAATTATTTAGTAACACTAATATTTCTTGAATAATTAGTTTGACCATTGTTTGACCACAGTTTGACCACAGTTGACCACAGTTTGACCAGATTTGACCAAAATTGAAATAATTAAAATAATTATTTAGTAACACTAATATTCTAGAATAATTAGTTTGACCATTGTTTGACCATAGTTTGCCCACTGTTTGAATATTTTTCAATTTTTTCCACTCTAGATCTTACAAGCCCCGTAACTTTTTTTCTATTAGGTTTTTGAGGATTTTGAAAATGTTTAACGGGGTTCCCCCGGTTAAATTTGGATGTAACTTTTCGAGTAGATGATTTTTCATATAAAAAACTTTTTCATCCGAGTTAGTATGCAAAAGTTATGCCCATTTTTACAAATTTCAGAGAGATTTTGCAAATAAAGTCAAAATTCACATTTGCAAATTTTCCCAACAACTAGACCACATATCACATGAGAAACTTATTTTCTTTTATTTTTTTGACATTTCCATTATTTTCTTTTATTTTTTTTAAAACTGAAAAGGCGATCCGGGGGGGGGGGGGTAGAGTTTGAAAATGGGACCTTTAGTACCGGTTCGTGGCACGAACCGGGACTAAAGGTCTCAACCCCATTAGTTCCGGTTCGTGCCACAAACCGCGACTAAAAGGGAGGAGCTTTAGTCGCGGTTGGCCTGGCCAACCGCGACTAAAGGCCTTTGGGCACCTTTAGTCCCGGTTGGCCTGGCCAACCGCGACTAAAGCCCGCGAGCGCCCTGGGCCCAGGCATTTGGTCGCGGTTCATCTGCCGAACCGCGACTAAAGACTTCATTAGTCGCGGTTCCTACAGTTTCGCGACTAATGGGGCTGGACGGAAGCCTCTTTTTCTATCAGTGCATGTGTCGTTGCTGAAGCGTCGTGCTGCCAACTTTTAGCAGGTGATAGACGATGGGGAGATCTTATAGAGTAAACTCATGGCATTGGGCCGCAAGGCGATGCACAGCTTGTCACGGGGGTTGGCTGACATAGGTGGACGAGGTTGCGGGCTTCCTCCATGATGTTGCTCAACCTGTTCACCGGCGCTACCGCCCATCTCCCAGCAGCGCATGCGGAGGCTCCAGTGTATCACTCGCACTACTTATCATAGTGAGCATCGAATATGGCATAGTACTATTTTTTAGACTTCTTTTAATCTCGACTTAAATCATCATAACCTAGTTTCAATTCAAAAGGTGTTTACCACACATCCCGTGTGGTAATAGGCATAGTGCTCGAGTCCACATTTTGAGTCATTCCAAAACTTTGCATTTAGAAGTTCTCAAAATTTCCTGAAACTATTCTACATGTGCGCTTGTGTATTCTATGTAATGTGTAATGTGTTATTAACAAACAGTCCTCGGATCCCTGCAAAAAAAGTATATCACTACAACATTTGAGCAATACAAGAAGTACACATTTGTGTACTTGAAATATCAAATAGTAGGCTATTTTTAGATCCACACATTTATCCCTTTTGTATATGTACCACATATTACCCGCGAGAAAAAATGTGTACATACCACATATTGAAATATGTGTATTGAACACAATTATAGCCATATATGTCATATTCATATGCATCTAAACGTAAGCATGTCTGGCTGGACGGGAAAAAAATCGAGTGGCATATGGGACCATCTTGGTAGGAAGTGCAATAAGGAATAAAACCCACCACATATGTGGTTAAATTTGATTAAGATGAAAGAATTTCCCTTAAATAGGGTAATCTTTGTCAAAATAAGCCACGGATGGCCTTCTTCAGACCACTGGCCTCCTCGTCAGCACGCATGGCGTCCTTCGCCTCATCGCGCACGCGGTTGGTATCCTTCAAGCTTGCTGGAGCTGGGCCACCTCCTCGGGGGCTGCGGGGCAATCCGAATTCAGAGCTCAAGACAGAACAATGCTAACCAAGGAGAATATGGACTAGGAAGACGAGGGCTTACGGGCACATGCGCGCTCCAAGTTCTCATTGGCGCACCGCCGGGCCTCAAGCTGTTTGCGTAGCTCCGAATTCTCGGAGGCCAGCTCGCGGTTCCGGTCTTCCCGTTTCCGCAAGATGAATACACATATATTCAATAAACTGCGAGCCTACAAAGAAGTAGGCATAGTTCAACAAAAACAAAGCCTGATACCAGGCCGATACCACACTCACACCTGGGGCTACTACTACCATAAACAACTAGCAAAAATAAAAAATACTTACTGTGAACCAGGGTCACTAACAAGCCCAGTGTCCGGATGGTGGATTAGAAGAGCTTCATCTCCTCGATGGCTCCATCCATGGCGGCCCTGGTCTCCTCCGGCACGTCCGGTCCCTACTCGCTCCCCTTTGGGAGAGAGAGGCCAATGACACCACAACCAATTGCAAGTCCGTCACCTCCCGTCTCTCCTTCGTATGCCTCATGTCCAGGTCAGTGTCCTCAGACTTCGAGGCATGGGCGGCAGGCCTCGGCAGAGGCACAAGTGGGAGCGTGACCTTGGGTGCAGGCTCCACTGGTGTACAGTACACTGCGTCAGGCGACACCACAATACGAAGAGCGCTAGACGCGACTGCCTTGACAGTGACGCCGGCTGCCTCCTTTGAAACATTAGCATGGGACTTCCCCGCCCCACCTCGGTGGCAGCAAGAAGGTCAGTTACCTACTGCTCGGGCCCGATTACAACCATGAGCTCCTAAATAACAAGAGAAGAAGAAGCAATTGCAGTTCACCAGCAGGCAGAACTATGATTACGTCTCATTGCGCCTAAAAATGAAAAAAAGACAATGACAATGCCCTTACCTCCTCTGGTCATGGAGGTATCCAACGACTACTCCTAATCATTCACTGCGGCATCACGATCGCCAGACGCGGGGGCTTCAGGCACCACCGGTAGAACCCCAAGCCACGCCGACCTCCTTGATTGAACGGGCGGGCCTGAAGGGGTGAGACTTAGGTGGGAACATAGAAAGTATCATCAAGAAGCAATGTCAAAGACATAGTCAGAGGACTTACCAGCCCTTCACATGGACGTTATGCTTTTGCGGCGGCTTTAACACTGTGACAAGCTGTGTTTTGATTTTCGGCCGCAAAAAGTGGATTTCAGCCAAATTTCAGCCATCTCGGCCTGAGGCGAAAAGTATATTTAGGCCGAAATTACTCAAATTTGGCAAATTTTGGTTAAATTCATGTCAAATTGCAGTCAAAATTTGGTCAAATTTCAGCCGGAAATTTTGAAAATGACCGAAATTCGGCCATTTCGGCCTAGGGCGAAAAAAGCTCAAACCGAAAATCAAAACACAGGTGACAGGGACCGCCTGCACTAGAGGCGCCCAGAGCCCCAATGGGCTCATCGATTCTCGACGAGCCTTGTTGTTGATCTTGAGATCCCACCGCGATGGAGGAAGCCTCTCCATTGTGGCCCCTATTCAGACCCTGCGAAGGTGAAAGCATGGTGGTGTCCTCCTCGCCTATGGCCTCTTCCTCCTTGAAGGACACATTGTCCTCCTCCTTGGCATCATTGCCTATCTCCTCCTCGCAGTCGTCATCGGCTCCTCCTCTTTGGTAGTCGCAACAGCCATGCTCACCTCCTCTTTAGGGGCTACAATGACCTCCTTCTTCTTCTTGGAGGGAGCATGGCCGGCCACGGAGCCCTCGTCGGGAATGGACTCTAGCAGCCTTGCCATGGCTAGGTCAAAGATCTGGCAAGGCAATGGGGGCTCCAACATAACCGACAAAGGGCACGTACTCTTGCATGACTAATTGGTTCCTTTAGTGACCCGATAAAGGAGCAGAAAGGATTCTCGCCTTTTCCTGGGGGTGACCCCGAGTTATCGAACCCACAAGACGAAGGCACCCTTAAAGTCAGGGGTTTCTACCAAGCTTTTGCAAGCCTATTAGTTCCAACTTTTGACCTGATCAAAATCAAGTTGAAACTGAAAACACTTATAATAAAAATAGGCATGGGCATGAGGACTTCTCTTATAACCATATATTTGTGAACGAGATCATCATCTTATATCATATATCCTAAATATTTACTAATTGGAGGCACCTTTCGTGCCTCCACGTTAATTCACATCCACAAGATTAATTTAGCCATTATATTTAATATTTAATGGCCACGATATATTAGAAGGCTCTGCATTATCTATACCTACTATTAAAAGGAGGAAATATTCTTCCCCCCAAATTTTCATCCATTTTCGTACATCAATACCAGATTTTCATCCTTTTTCTCGAGTCAACATTTTTTCGTACGTTGGCCAACTTTTTTATTCGTACATGCTCCCGCTCCGCCCATGGGCCGGGTGGCCACACCAGGCCTCAGCCCGCCAGCGCTAGGCTGCTTGCACGTTCTTGACAAAACGAAAAAAACTAGGCTATCAAAAAGGAAGGAAATAGACTTGCTCACGTGGGGTTGGGGGATTGGGCTTGCAACTTGAAATATCATAATTTGAGAAAATTCAAAATTATTTCAGATTTAAATCTATCAAAATTCTTTGTATTTTATTTTTCTAGCTAATTTAAATTTGATTTGATAGTTTGAAACTTATCCGAAACTTTTAGGCTGCAAAAGTTTCAATACCAACCAAAATTTTGTAGTAATTTTGAAATCTGAGTTTCACTTTCTCTTAAATGAAAAACCACTTTCAAAACCGACTTGCGCGTTAGAAAATCTCAGAGAGCTTGGATGTAATCTAAAGTGAACTCCAAATTTTTCCTCATAATGATCTTCTTCAGATACAAACGCCGACACACGAGATCCCTCCCCACTACCACCCACCGCATGGACATGTTTATTCAGATTGTCAGAACCACTCCTCGTAATGAGCAAGTATCAGAACAACTCCTCCATTTGCATGGGGACCTAGCCTTGGTACACTAGGGTTGTGTAATGAGGAAAAAGTCAATAGACAACTTTGAAATGGCAAAGTGGCGGTAACGATAGAAAGAGTGAGAAGTAGAGGGATTATAATGGGTGGCTGAAAATTGGCGGGAAAGAGATGGGGAAGAAAGAATATACAATAAAAGAACACTAAAACTGAAAAAATAGACTTTGTGTATTATCTAATGGAAAAATGCATGGAAACAAAATTCACAAGTGTAAGTCGAGTGTTTTTATCAAGCACTTGGCTTACATTAAGGCATATTTAAAAAGAAAAGGAAATATGTAAACACAGTGTGCCGTTAGATGGTACTCGGCTTATTGCAATTGTCGTCATGGAGCCGACAAGTGCGATGAGGATGGCCACGTGGCAAGTACTTTGCTGAGCCTCTGGTGTAAGCCGAGTGTTTTTTCCGTTCTATGCCGAATTTTCTGTATAAACCGAGATATTTTTTGGTGGGTTCTCAACTTACTCTTGGCTGCCCGAGGACCTTGCCAACAAATATTATTTTGAGGGTGATCATCTTACTCTGGGTTATGCCAAGTTTCCTGTATAAACCGAGATATTTTTTGGCGGTGCCGACTTTCTCCGGGTTATGCCGAAGTAAGATAAGGGAGGGAGGGGGGTTACAACACATCACATACTCGCCTATCCCGAACTCCAGTCATGGAAGGTAAGAATACGAGACCCAAAGTAGATAGAGCTTGTCCCGACCAATGCTAGGCACCTCCGTCATGCGGCCACGATCCGGGACAGATTAAGAGTCTATCTAGAGGAGTGGACAAGTGGACTGCAGGACTAAATAGTGCCGGAGGAAGAAGCCACGAAGGAAGCGATGGCGAGTTCTACATTACACCCTGAATTCCCCCGTCTTGAGAAGCCGCCCAAAACCGAGCATGACGTCTGACATTGTCAATTCCAACACTGGAGACACCACGAGAAACCAAGACAACACTTCATGAAGGGGACGACGTTGGTATATGCTGCCGTCATCCGATCCGGGCAACCGGACCTAGTGTTTCCCCCAGTGCTCGAAGAGGCACACAGGAGAAAGGCCATGTCAATGCCCCCAAAAAGGGGATGACATCCTCATGTGTTGCTGATACCAGCATCGGTAAGCAGAGTGGAGATTTCACCCTAGCCTTTGACACCTCTTCAATCCTACAATCATATGTTTGGTTGGTCATAGATCACTTGCCGTGTACCATTCATTGTGATTTAGATAGCAGGGCTGGCTGCAAAAACATAAATTAAAATAGTCATAAAACATTTTTCGCTTCCTGATAGTTTTGAGGCCTCAAGCTAGTAATGGAAACCTAAAATTGACCAAGATCTGTCTAACAGAACCGTCTTTAAAGCCAGTTGTGTACCAGTGTCAATTGTATACACGCAAGAGAGGGTGTAATAGGTGGCTAACGTGGCTGATGAGGTGATTGCAAAATTCAAGCTACAAATGAAGGAGTTTTTCAAGATGGATGATCTAGGGCCAATGAGTTACTACCTCGGCATCAGGGTACATCAAAAGCCAGAGAGGATCACACTATGCCAGGAGGCATATGCAAGAAAGGTACTTGAAATCCATGGCATGAATGATTGCAATCACATTGTCGCTTTAATGGAACCTCGTCTTGAGCTGAGCAAGAAGGAGATGGTGAAACTACTCGGCTATAGTGGTAGTGACAAGGAAGGAATTGTCGACGACCGTAAGAGTACCTCGGACGTGGCATATTTCCTTGGTGGAAGCATAGTAAGCTGGCTATCACGAAAGCAGAAAGTGGTGACATCAACTACAAGTGAAGCGGTGTATCAAGGTGTGTGGCTAGGAAGGCTACACGGCGATCTCATGAATCGAGACTCGAAATAGGTGGTGCTCAATGTTGACAGTGAGTCTACGGCTTTTCTACGTGAGGATCCAGTGCGGCGTGAAAGGAGCAAGCAAATTGATACGATGTATCATTACATAAAGGACTGCGTGGAAGAAGGGAAGATGGAAATCAACTACAATCGCACCGATAATCAGCTGGCGGACATCCTAACCAAGGCTTTGGATCGAGAGAAGGTCTTGAAGATGCTAAGAAGAATTGGCGTTGGAGTAGTGACATGATGACGTCGTGTTTAGGTCCACATTGTGTTTAGTGGGATGATTATTAGACTTAAACACGTAGTAGTAGTGCACGGCATGTGTACGTGGTCTCCTAGGATTCCTAGTCCAACTAGGATCGTTGCTGAGTATATATATTGTACCTTAGAGCATCTTCAGCCGCGCCCCCAATAAGGCCCCTCAGGCGATTTTTCGACCGCTGGCACCGAAAAATCGGCCCACTTGCGTTCTCAAAAGCCTTTTTTTCGCCGGCTCGGACCGAAATTGGCGCCGGCGGACCCAGGCCGAACCCGACGCGCTGGGGGGGGGGGGCGCTTGGGGGCACTGGCCGAATCGTTTTTCGCACGAAAATCGGCGGGTCCTCCTTGGCAGCAACTCGGCTCTTCTCGTCGCTTCGTCGTTCTCATCGCCTCGGTTCTCGTGGCGAAATCAATGCCAAAGCTGCCGCGTGCTGCCGCACCGGTCAGCCTCCTCCATTGATACCTCACGGGCGGCGTAGTGAAGACGGGACGACGCACATACCTCACCCGCCACGTGTACACACGGCGGCCACGCGAGCGCCGCCTATATAAGCCGACCTCTCCCGCACTGGTGACGCACAGACTCTCCACCACCGACGCCCCTGTTCCTCGACGCCCCTGTTCCTCCCTCTCTTCTCGCCGTTTCCAGTTCAGCCAATGGCCGAGCGCTTTCCAGGCGACAGCGTGGCGGCGAACGGCTTCGGTCGCCGCCACCTTCACGAGGACGAAGCTCGGCTTCTCTATGAGCCCGAGCACCCGGTCCCACCGGACATGCGGGTGCCCGGGGCGTGGAGGATCAGTACCGGCGGGGTCCCGGTGCCACCGCCGCCCATCGGGGCGGCGTGTCGTGCGGAGATCGGCCATATACGTGCCTCTCTGCCTGTAGCGACCAGACCTCAAACAGTCCGATCTCTGTGCATCAGTTTCATCCCTGGATCGGTAATGCTAACACGCACAGTACTTGAGGATTTATAACAGAATAGTAATCACACACTTATTACATCGAATGTCTCAAAAGCGAACTTAAAACAATAAATATGGCTTAAGGCCATCTAATACGATAACAGCGGAAGGCTTGGAAGATAAATGAGTCCATCAACTCCAACGGCATCACAGAGTGAAAGACAACGACCTATAGCTCCTTACTCGTCGTCTGAAAAGTCTGCAACATGAACGTTGCAGCTTGAAATGGGTCAGCACATGGAATATGCTGGCAAAGTAACATAAGAGAATAACGAACAGAATAATTGCTATCACTACATGCATAAATGGCTGGTGGAGGCTGTATGGTTAATAAGTTTTTGTGAAAAGCCAATTTTTCCCTACAACAAAGGAATAAATTTGTTTAACTATCATGGTAGTTGTTAAACATTGAGAAGGTTCCTCGAACTCAATCCTAATTAAACATCATCATTAAACCCAATCAAATTATATTAAGAGTGATGAGATCAATCATGATAATCCAAGAACCAGATGCTCAAGATGTCCATAACCGGGGACACGCTAACCATGATTAGTTTATACACTCTGCAGAGATTTGCACACTTTTCCCCACAAGACTCGAGTACATCCATGGTCGGAGATTCAAGACACAGTCTTTCTCAAGCATTAACTCTCTACTCTAGGTAGACTATACCACCGACAACCCACTACATCTGCTAGTCTACCTCTTCAAGAGCTTCACGCAACTTACTCAACTATGCTAGAGCCCATAATAGCATGTGGCTGCACACAGAAGTTTCTAGCATGAATAATCTTATGGTCCCTTTGAGCCTCGGTGGCGGGCCGTAGGATGATCACACGGGTCCTCCGGGATATCCTAGGACAACACTGGGTTCTCCACGTGCCCACATGCAATCTACCCAGATGTGTATTCAAGTTGCCACCTTAAGTTGAACCATTAATATATAACTCACATCTGTCGTGAATACTCTCAAACTCAATCCACGTCTACGAGCATAGCATAGCAATATAGGCAACGTAGAAGTTACTCCCGAGGTTTGAAAATAAACAGGTGAATAGGTACTACCTCAACTACTTCCCAAAACCCACAATTTAAACAGATCCTAATCATGCAAGTGTTTGAGGATTGATCTAATGCAATAAAACTGGGTAGTAAAAAGGTATGATCAAAGTGTTACTTGCCTTGCTGATGATCCGAGAAACCTAGAGACTCGTAGTAGCACACTTCGCACTCTGGGCACTCTATCGCAAACAACAAGCATACAATAAGCACTCAACTAGAAGCACGGGTAAAACTCAAATAAGAAATCTAACCAGAAAGTTCAACTTAAAAACTCCAGTTTGCAAAAAAATCAAATCAAATGAAGCAACAAAACTCAAACTACGAAAGAAACAAGATCCGTTTACTAATATGAACTTAAGTCAAATTTTACAATAGCAAAATCTTGTTCAAGTTGATTAAACAGAAAAAAGGCTTCGAGAGGAAGATCTAGGCGCTTGAATCGCCTAATTCCGACTAACGAGCGAAAAGTTATACTAGAACGAAGATTAGGGCATAAATCACGATCGAAAATAATCGCGAAAAAACCCTGGAAAAAGAAAACCGACGAACAGGCTAACGAACGAACTTTCATTGCCTGCGATTAACGGGCGAAAACCGTTCCTTAAAACGAACGTACGAACGAGCGTTCGCTAATTAAATAAACGGACGGAAAACCGAACCGATCTAAACAAAAAAAAGAAATCTAGGTTTTCAGAATAAAACCGATCAGTTTTAACAAAAATGGCGGGTACCTCGACGAGGTCCGACGATGGCGGGGGGGGGGGGGGGGGAGGCTCCGACGGCGGTGGCGGCTGCTGGCTAGGGTTTTTGGGGTGGTGTGATGGCCTGGATTATTAGGGATGATAGACTACTCATATCAATAAGGAATTCCTTCTTTTTCGGGAGCCCATTCGGACAGAACTCCAAAGTTAAGCGTGCTTAGCTTGGAGTAGTGTCAGGATGGGTGACCGACTGGGAAGTTTCTCCCGGGTGCGCATGAGTGAGGACAAAGTGCGCAGAAAAGACTAGTATTGATCTGTGGGGCCAGTCTAGATCCCGCCAGGAGTAACGACCACCGGCGGGTGTGTCCGGGGCGTTACAAGTTGGTATCAGAGCCGACCCTCGCGGTTACACGGATGGTTGCGGACAGGTGCGTGGTCATGTTGTTCATGACGTTTGTGACCCGTCGTGGCACCCGACATGGCACATGTACCAGACTGGAAGCACAGACGTTTGTGCCAAGAGGGAACGTTCCTGTGGCCCGACGAGGACGTCGGTTCCTCTGAGTGGGGGTGTATGTGATGGCCTGGATTATTAGGGATGATAGACTACTCATATCAATAAGGAATTCCTTCTTTTCCGGGAGCCCATTCGGACAGAACTCCAAAGTTAAGCATGCTTAGCTTGGAGTAGTGTCAGGATGGGTGACCGATCGGGAAGTTTCTCCCGGGTGCGCACGAGTGAGGACAAAGTGCGCAGAAAAGACTAGTATTAATCTATGGGGCCAGTCTAGATCCCGCCAGGAGTAACGACCACCGGCGGGTGTGTCCGGGGCGTTACAGGTGGGGTGGGCTGGCGGGCTGCAGCTCGGCTTATAAGAGGTCGGCCGGGCTAGAGTCCTAGTCGGTTACGGCCCGACTAGGTCGGTTGACTTTTTTGAAAAATAATTCCGCTTGTAAAACAAAGAAAAGCAATACTAAACGGACTCAAAAAATCCTGAAATAAATTTTCCCCATCCTCTAAAAATCTAACGGACAAGGTGAACATTTATTTGGTCCTCTAATGCAATTTTGAAAAACGCATATTTTCCTAATCCAAATAAAATAGCGGCAAAACTCCGAATAAAATCATATTTGATTTAATATTAAATATCCAATATTTCTTTATTTAGGGGAAGTCATTTTATCCCCTCTCTTTTTAGTTTCATAAAAGAAATATTCGAAAAGAGAATAATTAAAATCAAACATTCCTGATTTTCAAAATTTGGGAAAAACTCAAATATGAAAATAATGAAATCCCCAACTCTCTGTGGGTCCTTGAGTTGCGTAGAATTTCTAGGATCAAACCAAAATGCAATAAAATATGATATGCAATGATGATCTAATGCATACATTTCAAATTGGAAATTTGGGATGTTACAAACCTACCCCCTTAAGATGAATCTCACCCTCGAGATTCGGGTTGGCTAGAAAATAGGTGAGGGTGATCCTTCCGTAGGTCTTCCTCTCGTTCCCAGGTGGCTTCATCCTCAGTATGGTGGCTCCAATGAACTTTACAGAACTTGATAACCTTGCTGCGTGTGACTCGGCTGGCAAAATCAAGAATCTTGTCTGGTTTCTCCTCGTAGGTCAAGTCACTATCCAACTGAATCGCTTCTAGTGGCACTGTATCTCTCAGAGGAATATCAGCCTTCTCTTCAGACTCTTTAATCAAATCTGGTTCAAACAACTGACGGCCTCCAACTTTATCCCACAATAGTGGTGTCCTGCACCTCCTTTCGTACAATGCTTCGAAAGGGGCCATCTTCAAACTGACTTGATAGCTGTTGTTGTAAGAGAACTCTACATAAGGCAAATTGTCGTCCCAACTAGATCCATAGTCTAGCACACAAACTCTTAACATATCCTCCAAAATCTGATTGACTCTCTCAGTCTATCCATCTGTCTGCGGATGAAAAGCTGTACTGAACTCTAGTCTGGTTCCCAAAGTCTCATGCAACTGATTCCAAAACTTTGAGGTAAACTGGGTTCCTCTATCTGATACAATGGTCCTCGGAACTCCATGCAAACAAACGATTCTGGTCATGTAAATCTTTCCCAACTTAGCACTGGTGTATGTGGTCTTCACTGGGATGAAATGAGCTACTTTCGTCAAACGATCGACTATAACCCATATCGAGTCATAGCCTGAACGAGTTCTGGGCAATCCCGTGATAAAGTCCATGCCTAGTTTATCCCACTTCCATTCGGGTATCGACAATGGCTGTAAGAATCCCGCTGGCTTCTGATGTTCTGCCTTCACTCTCTGACATACATCACAAACTGCTACATACTCCGCAATATCCTTTTTCATTCTGGTCCACCAGAAACTATCCTTCAAATCCAGATACATCTTGGTATTTCCTGGGTGAATCGAATATGGCGAATCGTGGACCCCTTGCAGAATCAACTTCCTGATCTCCGGATCATTTGGCACATATACGCGGTCTTCAAACCATATGGTATCGTGCTCATCCTCACGAAATCCTTTAGCTTTTCCTTTGCTCATCCTCTCTTTTATCTCAGCAATCTTCTTGTCCGTCTTCTGAGATTCTCTGATCTTATCCATCAAAGTAGACTGAATCTCCAATGTTGTTACATAACCCCTCGGAACTATTTCCAAGCATGGCTCACGAAGATCCTCTCCTAACTCCTTGGGTAACTCTCCGGTCATGAGTGTATTGACATGACTCTCGCGGCTCAACACATCGGCTAGTACGTTAGCCTTTCCGGGATGATAATGTAACTTCATATCATAATCCTTGATGAGCTCCAACCATCTCCTTTGCCTGAGATTCAACTCCTTCTGCGTGAAGATATACTTCAAACTCTTGTGATCCGTGTACACCTCACAATGATTTCCGATGAGAAAATGTCTCCATGTCTTCAACGCATGCACTACGGCTGCTAACTCCAAATCATGGGTAGAATAATTTAACTCATGGGCTTTAAGCTGTCATGAGGCATAAGATACAACTCTTCCTTCCTGCATAAGCACTGCTCCAAGTTCTCGACGAGAAGCGTTGCAATACACCTGGTAATCCTTGCATTGATCTCGAAGAATCAACACTGGAGCTGTAACCAAGCGTTTCTTCAACTCCTGAAAACTGGCCTCACATTTCTCAGTCCATTTGAACTTAGTGTCCTTCTTCAACAACTCTATCATGGGCTTTGCAATCTTCGAGAAATTCACAATGAACCTCCGGTAGTATCCTGCGAGTCCAAGAAAACTCCGGATCTCTCCAACTGACGCGGGTGCTTCCCAATTTGCCACAGTGATGACCTTGGTAGGGTCTACGGCTATTCCTTTTCCGCATATAACATGTCCTAGGAATCCAACTTCCTTCAACCAAAACTCACACTTGCTGAACTTGGCGTATAGCTGATGTTCTCTAAGCTTCCCAAGTACCAAACGCAAATGCTCCTTATGCTCCTCTTCATTCTTCGAATAAACCAAAATATCATCAATGAACACCACGACGAACTTATCCAAAAACTCCATAAACACCTTGTTCATCATGTTCATAAAATAGGGAGGTGCGTTAGTCAGACCAAATGACATAACGGTATACTCATATAGTCCGTACCTTGTGGTAAAAGTTGTCTTAGGTATATCCTGCTCTCGAATCTTCAGCTGGTGGTACCCTGATCGCATATCGATCTTGGAAAATACCTTAGCTCCTTGCATTTGGTCAAACAAGTCATTGATCATTGGCAGTGGGTACTTGTTCTTGATCGTCACCTCATTCAGTCCTTGATAATCAACAACCATCCTCAACGATCCATCCTTCTTCTCCACTAGAAGTACTGGTGATCCCCAAGGTGACGAGCTTGGGCGAATATAACCTTTATACAGTAACTCCTTAATCTGTTTATTAATTTCCTCCAAATCCTTAGCGGGCATCCTATACGGTCTCTTAGATATTGGCCCTGTGCCTGGCAAAAGCTCGATCAGAAACTCAATGTCTCTATCTGGTGGCATGCCTGGCAACTCTTTTAGAAATACATCCGAGAAATCCTTCACCACTAGTACTTCCTCCTGTACAACTCCTGATAAGGAATTTACTTGAGTCCTATTCGGCACATGCCAGGATACATACTTGATCCTTCTTCCTTCTGGGGTGGTAAGCAAAATCGACTTACTGGCGCAGTCAATGTTCCCTCCATACTTCGATAACCAATCCATGCCTAATATCACATCCAGTCCTTGTGACTCCAATACTATTAGGTCTGAGGGAAACAGGTAGTTACCAATCCTTAATGGTAACCGATCACACCAAAGGTCAGACATATACTTTGCTCCTTGCGAGGTTACTAACATGGGTGTCCTAAGGGTTTGGGTTGGCAGTTTAAACTTATTCACAAATCCCCTTGATATGTATGAATGCGATGCACTAGTATAAAAAAGAACGATTGCAGTAAATGACTTAATCATAAGCTTACCTGAAAGAACATGCGGTGCCCCCATGTTTGGTTTTGGTAATTGATGACAATCTCTATGGACTAATGGTTGCCTTGAGTTATATTTGAAGGTTTTGTCCATAGGCTTTTCTTGGAGTACATGTGTTGGTTTCAAGGAGAGTTTGTGTCGACCAAGGTGTTATTCAAGGAATTATCCAAAGATTGGTCATGTGAGAGTTGAGCTTATTGCAAGCATGTCTTGAAGAAGAAGATTGTGTGATCATTCATGTCTACCTTCAAGACATCATTCAAATGAAGAGAATTGGAAAGGTTCAAGGATGATAAAGACTAAGTCAAGAGTGAATCAAGTTGATCAACTCACAAAGCGCAGAAGATGTACCGAGAGGGATCAAGTGATCCCATGGTATGGTAAGAATTGTCAATTATGCTTTGTGTACTAACCCATGGTCTTCGTGAGAGTTCTTTGTGGGGTTAGGTTGCGGTGTGCAAGTTCAAGTGGAGCATCACGAAGAGATCAAATGCTTGAAGCTTGCCGTCCTTTGTGGTGA
The DNA here is from genome assembly GCF_018294505.1 of Triticum aestivum. Taxonomy (NCBI): domain Eukaryota; kingdom Viridiplantae; phylum Streptophyta; class Magnoliopsida; order Poales; family Poaceae; genus Triticum; species Triticum aestivum. The sequence continues at coordinate 557,042,898 of NC_057806.1, forward strand.
TAATGGACTTGTGAAGATGTGCGGAAGAGTGGCTCACCCATAGTGGAGTATGGGGGAGCAATCAACTAGTCTTCATCGAGTCAACACAATCAAGTAAGGTGGTCCAACTTGAGGGAGTCAATATTGTCATCATCTAGCTTAAGTGGACCATGTGCAAGGCAAAGGTTTGCCCTTGATAGGTTTTCTATTTTACCGGTCTCATGATGGTAGTTGGGAGACCGGGTTATAGGATCGATTGCCGTACTATCAAGGGGGGCTCTCGATGAGTAGCTTGATCGTATCGTTCGTAGAGAGCTCAAACCATTGCATCCTTGCATCATCTTTCTTGGTTCTTGTTTGGTTCTCTTTGTGAGTCTTAGAGCTTATGGTCATCTTGATGACAAGCTCGAGTTCATTGAAAACGGAGTTCACTTGCATCTTCTATGATGTTTTCGATGTTGGAGGTTTTGCCGGTTCTTCTCGGTTGGAGGTTTCACTCCTCTATTTCTTGGCATACCTCCCCTGCCTCTTCTTACCTCCCCTGTCGCTGTTTTGATGCTACTCGTCGTCTTGTTTCCAACAAGCTTGAGTTTGCTCAATTCGGAGCTCATATGCAGAAGTTATGGCAGTTCTGGTTTTCTTGAGAGTGGTTTTTGTCTGGTCCCAGCGGTAGTACCGCGTGCCCCAGCGGTAGTACCGCTTGGAGCTCTCAGCCGTTGTACCGCTGCTTCCGGGCAGTGGTACCGCCAACTTGCTCAGCAAAGTCTTGGGCGGTTGTTCAGGCCAGGCACCGCCCAAGTACCGGTCAGGCCTCTATTTTGATGCGGTACTCGGGCGGTGGTGGCCCGGTTGGTCCGGTCGTACCAGTACCACCGGTATCCGGAGCGGTTCTACCACTCAGGACTTAGCCGCCCGAGCGCTCAAGGCCATGCGGTTGCACCGGCCCGGTACCGCTCGACTACCGCACTCAGGGGTGACTTCCTTCTGTTCCTATGCGGTGGTTGAGCGGTGGCTGGGCGGTTGGTCCAGTTGTTCTTCTCAACCGGTGCTATCGCCTGGTCGCCCGGTTGTACCGCCTGGTAGGGTTCTGCACGTATACTGTGAGTCCCGGTTGTACCGGGACCAGGAGCGGTAGTACCGCTCGTGTGCGGGCTGAGCACATAACGGTTGGATTTTCCCCCTCCTATAAAAGGGGGTCTTCTTCCCCATTGAACCTAACCTTTTGAGCTCGTGTTCTTCCCCCATTGTTGACCTTCTTTGAGCTTGCTAACTCTCAATCCCTCCATGGATTCTTGCTAGTTTTTGAGGGAAAAGAGAGAGGAGATCTAGATCCACATTTTCACCAATCACTTTCTCTTCTATGTGAAGGGAACCCCTTGGATCTAGATCTTGGAGTTCTTGGTGTTCTTCTTCTTGTTCTTCCTCTCATTTTCCTCCCTAGCATTAGTTGCTCCGGTGGGATTTGAGAGAGAAGGACTTGGGCACTCCGTGTGCTCTTGCCATTGCATTTGGTGCATCGGTTTGAGTTCTCCACGGTGATACGTGGAAGTGAAGTTTGAGAAGCTTATTACTCTTGGGTGTTTGGGCACCCTAGAGCTTGTTCCTCTTGGGTGCCTTGGCGCCCTAGATGGTTGGTGTTGTTCGGAGCTCAATCATTGTGGTGTAAAGCTCCGGGCAAGCGTCGGGGTCTCCAATTAGGTTGTGGAGATCGCCCCGAGCAATTTGACGGGTACCGGTGACCGCCCCCAAGGGTTGCCAAAGTGTACGGGTTCGGTGACCGCCCCCAAGGGTTGACATTTGTATGGGTTCGGTGACCGCCCTCAAGGGTCCCTTAGTGGAATCAAAGCATCTTGCATTGTGCGAGGGCATGAGGAGATTACGGTGGCCCTAGTGGCTTCTTGGGGAGCATTGTGCCTCCACACCACTCCAAACGGAGATTAGCATCCGCAAGGGTGTGAATTTCGGGATACATCATCGTCTCCATGTGCCTCGGTTATCTCTTACCCGAGCTCTTTACTTATGCACTTTACTTTGTGATAGCCATATTGTTTCTTGTCATATATCTTGCTATCACATAGTTGCTTATCTTGCTTAGCATAAGTTGTTGGTGCACATAGGTGAGCCTAGTTGTTTTAGGTTTTGTGCTTGACAAATTAACCGCTAGGTTTATTCCACATTTGTTCAAGCCTAAATCGTAATTATTTTAAAACGCCTATTCACCCCCCCCTCTAGGCGACATCCACGATCTTTCATTACCTATTACTGCATCGGGTTGCGCTTCAATATCCTCCATGCTAATGTGGTTCACTTGTCCCCTGTTGAAAGGGTTGGACTTCTTCCCAGAGCTTCCATTTCCATTGTTTGCTTCAGAACATTCTGTGGCATAATGTCCGTTCTTCCCGCACTTGAAACAAGTAATGTGACTTAGATCCTTCTTGGCGGGCGTTGCAGGGTGGGTATAGTTTTGGCTGTTGCTTCCTCCATTACCATTTCCATTCCTGGGGCCACTATGGTTGTGCATAATCCCTCCATTGTGGTTGTGACCTCCATGGTTATGCTGAAGGGGTCCTCACGAGTTTGGGGTAAAACGGGGTCTCTGCTGAGCTCCAGAATTATACTTCCCGTGTCCATACTTCCTCTTACTGTTGTCAATCTGCTGCTGCTTCCTTCAATCATGACAGCTCTATCTACCAACTGTTGGTAGTTATTAAAGGTTGCTATCATCAACTGCATGCTCAGCTCATCATTCAGTCCCTCCAGAAACTTCTCCTGTTTAGCTGCATTCGTAGCAACATCACCTGGGGCATAACGTGCTAGCTTACTAAAGTCATCCATATACTGGCCAACGGTGTGTCCTCCTTGGCGTAAGTTGCGAAACTCACGCTTCTTCATGGCCATAGCTCCTGCTGATACATGGGTAGTGCGAAAAGCCTGCTGAAACTGGTCCCATATAACAGTGTCGATGGGATAGGTGACAGTGTAATTCTCCCACCATGCTGCTACGGGTCCATCAAGCTGATGTGAGGCAAAACACACTCTTTCCGCATCTGTGCATCTTGCAGTGGTCAACTCCCTTCCAATCTTGCGGAGCCAATCATCTGCAACTATCGGCTCAGTGCTACTGGAGAACACCGGCGGATTCAGCCTTAGAAAACGAGCTAAGTGATCAACAAGTGGTGGTGGTGGTGGGTTGTTGTTATTGTTGTTGTTCCCCTGATTCTGATTCTGGACTAGTATCTGCATCAATGCATTCTGCTACTGGATCAACTAGGTGAGCTCCGGTGGGAAAGCAAATCCATTGTCGCGTCTCGGAGGCATCTGATGGGTTTAGAAAAGATGAGAAAACAGAGTAGAATGGGGTCTAGGGGGAAAACACTACCCATATGCACATGAGACAAACACAAATATATCACTTCAATCAATTCAAAAAAGGGCATACAATCGATCTAACCATCGTTACAAAAATGCTCGGACTATACTATATACATGGGGGAATTCTACTACTGATATGGTGGTCGACTAGAAATATTGATCGGTGGAAGACTCCATAATATCTGCTCTAGCTTCAGCAACAAATTCATCATCGCTATCGTCAGGGTCCGAGTCGGTGTCGTCGATGATGATGTAGTTCTCCGGGCAAGTGGAATCGTCATCTTCTCCTCCTGGTGCGGGGTCTCCCATGAATACTCCTATCTTCTTTGTCAGATCATCATTCATCTCCACTAGTATCGTCATTTCCTCCTCGCATCCATCGCGTTTAGACTTGAGTTCTTCCTCCAGCTCCGTGATCCTGGCGACGAATGTGCTGGTTTAACTCCTGGATGAAAGCGACAATAGATCTATCCTTCCTGGTGCTGATCATCTCCCATTACTCATCTCGGCACCCACAAATCTGGTAGATAGTATCCTTGATATCCTTGTGGTAAACTCCTCCAATGCGTCCCATGGTGATGTAGGCTACCATGCTCTTGCCTAGACTCCAGGTGGGTGCATCAAAGGAAAACTCTATGAGCTCAGTGACTGGCATGAACGTCCTTCATGGAACTTGAACTTGGATCATCCAGCGCTGCTCTTCTGGTAAAGTGGCGTTGTAGGTCCCGGTGAAGCTTGGTATTCCGATGTCCAGATACTTAGTGACTTTCTTCAAGTGTCGTCCAAAGGGTGTCTCTTCATCCGGTTGTGCAAACTTGTTCCTTGTGTCCGCCATCCTAAAGAGTGGAAAAGGGAGAGGAGTCAGAAATGAGAAGAGAGTAGTGATCTAGGGTTTTAGCTTAGTGGTCGTGTCCTATAGTCAGCGTGTGCTCTGATACCATCTTGTAGCTATCAGACCTCAAACAGTCCGATCTCTGTGCATCAGTGTCATCCCTGGATCGGTAATGCTGACACGCACAGTACTTGAGGATTTATAACAGAGTAGCAATGACACACTTATTACATCGAATGTCTCAAAAGAGAACTTAAAACAATAAATATGGCTTAAGGCCATCTAATACGATAACAGCGGAAGGCTTGGAAGATAAATGAGTCCATCAACTCCAACGGCATCACTGAGTGAATGACAACGACCTATAGCTCCTTACTCGTCGTCTAAAAAGTCTGCAACATGAACGTTGCAGCCCGAAACGGGTTAGCACATGGAATATGCTGGTAAAGTAACACAAGAGAATAACAAACAAAATAATTGCTATCACTACATGCATAAATGGCTGGTGGAGGCTATATGGTTAATAAGTTTTTCGAAAAGCCAAATTTTCCCTACAACAAAGGAATAAATTTATTTAACTATCATGGTAGTTGTTAAACATTGAGAAGGTTCCTCCAACTTAATCCCAATTAAACATCATCATTAAACCCAATCAAATTATATTAAGAGTGATGAGATCAATCATGATAATCCAAGAACCAGATACTCAAGATGTCCATAACCGAGGACACGGCTAACCATGATTAGTTTATACACTTTGCAGATGTTTGCGCACTTTTCCCCACAAGACTCGAATACATCCATGGTCGGAGATTCGAGACACAGTCTTTCTGAAGCATTAACTCTCTACTCTAGGTAGACTATACCACCTACAACCCATTACATCTTCTAGTCTACCTTTTCAAGAGCTTTACGCAACTTACTCAACTATGCGCCCATAATAGCTTATGGCTGCACACAAAAGTTTCTAGCATGAATAATCTTATGATCCCTTTGAGCCTGGGTGGCGGGCCGTAGGATGATCACACGGGTCCTCCGGGATATCCTAGGACAACACTGGTTTCTCCAGGTGCCCACATGCAATCCACCCAGATGTGTATTCAAGTTGCCACCTTAAGTTGAACCATTAATATATAACTCACATCTGTCGTGAATACTCTCAAACTCAATCCACGTCTACGAGCATAGCATAGCAATATAGGCAACGTAGAAGTAATTCTCGAGGTTTGAAAATAAACAGGTGAATATGTACTACCTCAACTACTTCCCAAAACCCACAATTTAAACAAATCCTAATCATGCAAGTGTTTAAGGATTTATCTAATGCAATAAAACTGGGTAGTAAAAATGTATGATCAAAGTGTTACTTGCCTTGCTGATGATCCGAGAAACCTAGAGACTCGTAGTAGCACGCTTCGCACTCTGGGTACTCTATCGCAAACAACAAGCATACAATAAGCACTCAACTAGAAGCACGGGTAAAACTCAAATAAGAAATCTAACCAGAAAGTTCAACTTAAGAACTCCGGTTTGCAAAAAGAATCAAATCAAACGAAGCAACAGAACTCAAATTATGAAAGAAACAAGATTCGTTTACTAATCTGAACTTAAGTCAAATTTTATAGTAGCAAAATGTTGTTCAAATTGATTAAACAGAAAAAGGGCTTCGAGACGAAGATCTAGGCGCTTGAATCGCCTGATTCCGACTAACGAGCGAAAAGTTATACTAGAAAGAAGATTAGGGCAGAAATCGTGATCGAAAATAATCGCAAAAAACCCTGGAAAAAGAAAACTGACAAACAGGCTAATGAACAAACGTTCGTTGTGTGCGGTTAACGGGCGAAACCGTTCCTTAAAACGAATGTACGAACGGGCGTTCGCTAATTAAATAAACCGACAAAAACCAAACCGATCTAAACAAAAAAACGAATCTAGGTTTTTGGAATAAAACCGATCGGTTTAAAAAAAACGCGGCTACCTCGACGAGGTCCGGCGATGGCGGCCGGACGGCTCCGGTCGGCGGCGGGCGGGGCGGCTCCGGCGGCGAGCGGGCGAGACGGCGGCGGCGGCTGCTGGCTAGGGTTTTCGGGGTGGGATGGGCTGGCGGGCTGCGGCTCGGCTTATAAGAGGCCGGCCGGGCTAGAGTCCTAGTTGGTTACGGCCTGACTAGGTCGGTTGACTTTTTTTTAAATATTTCCGCTCGGAAAAAGAAAGGAAAGAAATACTAAACGGACTTCAAAAATCCTGAAATAAATTTTCTCCGTCCTCTAAAAATCTAACGGACAAGGTGCACATTTATTTGAGCCTCTAATGCAATTTTGAAAAACGCATATTTTTCCTAATCCAAATAAAATAGTGGCAAAACTCCGAATAAAATCTTATTTGATTTTAATATTAAATCTTCAATATTTATTTATTTTGGGAAGTCATTTTATCCCCTCTATTTTTATTTTCATAAAAGAAATATTTGAAGAAAAAATAATTAAAATCGAACGATCTTCATTTTCAAAATTTGAGAAAAACTCAAATATGAAAATAACAAAATGCCCAACTCTCGCCGTGTGTCCTTAAGTTGCGTAGAATTTTTAGGATCAAACCAAAATGCAATAAAATATAATATGCAATGATGATCTAATGCATACATTCCAAATTGGAAATTTGGGATGTTACACTGCCACAGCCGGCGAGGGAAGAGCCGAGGTACGTCTCCGACAGCCTGCTGTGGGAGCAATACTTCCGTCGCCGCCACGCCGAGCAGGTCGAGGCCGCCAACGGCGTCGTGCCCTCCGGAAGGCTCAACTCCGACGGCCGCCGCCGATGGTGGGGCGAGCTCGGCCGCACGTTGGAGGCCGTCCTCGAGTACATCAAGGGCGGCAACACACCCAGGCTGGAGTACCCCACTCCCCCCTCCTTCTCCCGTCGGCGTGGGAGCTCGTGGACGCCAAGACGCATGGACCCGGCGTCCTCCTCCTCATCCGACCGCTCGTCCGGCTCTCTCTCCCTCCTCCCCGTCAAGCCGGAGCCCCAGGACGCGCCGATCAGCCAGCGCATCCGCAGCTCCGGCATCCGCATCGCCGAGACCTCCCCCACCTCTGCCCGGCTCGTCAGGTCGAAGGTGGAGCCTGACCTCCCCGTGGAGTACGAGGCCATAGTCCGGCGCGGCTTCTCCGACGAGGCCGCCCTAAAGTGGGCGCGGGTCGACTACCTCCGCGACGAGATGGCCACGGAGGAGACGACGACGACGACGGCGGCGGCGGCGACTACACGAAGTTCTACAGGCTCCTCGGCATGTAGAGCTTCAAGGACGACGGGCGGCGAGGAACGGCGAGGGCGACAGCGGGTCTAGTAGTGTTTTTTTTTCTTCTTTTGTAAAATATTTTAAATATGTTATGAACTCGTCGAAGTTTGGTTGAATTTGCGCTTTGTTTGTGCCGGATTTTGTTTTTTAAAAAAAAACATGAGCACGGCGACTGGGAAGCATCACGCCCCCAGCACGCGGTTTAGCACCGGTACGCCCCCGGATGACGATTTTTAGTGTCTCCTGAAGGGCCAACGGCTGGAAATGCTCTTACTCCTGTAATCTAACAACCGTGAGTTGAGATTGAAAGCAATAAAGAAATCAACAGGTACGAGACGTACCTGCGGCCATCAATCTCGTCTAGCGATTCGTGTGTGCGTCGTGTGTTGTTGTATTCTGGCCGACGGCAAGAATCGATCAACAATATCGAGCTAGCTAGCTTGAGCGTGGCTTGAGTAAGAGGGTGCTTGGATACAAGGGACTATTTTTAGTCTGACTAAAAATAGTCTTTTTTAGAGGCTAAAGTTCCAAGCACCCCTGACTAAAGAGAGGCTAGGACTAGTCTTGAGGCTAAAATCTTTTAGTCATGGGAAACCTACTAAAATATGTATTAGCTCTCTCTCTCCTCATTTAATTTCTCTCCTTAGTTCTGGATTGGAGGGTTTGGAGGATAATAAATGCTCAATAACTAGATTTTAGTCTCTTTAGTATTTGGATCCAAGCATGGGTGAGACTAGCAAGTTTTAGTCTCACTACTTTTAGTCATGGGACTAAAACGTATCCAAGCATGCTCTAAATAAGGCTAGCTACATACAGCGCATCTCGGCGTAAAGTATCTTGCCGGGCCAGGCCGACTTGGGGTAGGAACCAAAGTTCGTCAGCGAGCTTTGTCTGTCATCGTTGTTCGTCGTCGGTCGTATCACTATCGCCGGAAGTATTCGGTGTTGAAATGCGCAAACAATCGCTACATGGCAAGGGCTGGAGGAAAAAACATGACAGGATCGATCTTGGGCCAATCGAGTTCATATGGGTCAGTCATGGATTGCTACATGGCAAGTGCTTGAGCAAAAAGCGTGACGGGATTGATAGATCATTACATGAGGGAAAAAAGTAGGAGAGAAATCTCAACCATCAATCTTTATGTTAACATAAAAATTAACGGATATAAAACGACGACTTATGGAGAACTATGAAAGTCTCCTCCCTTTAATATTAGGTAAATAAATAAATATAAATATAAATATAAAGATAAAGATATAGTTTTTTTAATGAGAAAGAAAAACACTTTTCAAGAATGAGAAAGAGTAATTTTAATGGATGCAAACTGAATTTATGACATCACTGGGAGGAAATACATATAGTTAGGAGGTATTAGTGAGTAATTATGTGGAGAATTATGAAAATGATTTCACTCCTACAAATAACGTTTACTTCCATTCTTAGCTAGCAGTCACATGATGACATGACCCATCCCTCACCCCGCTCCATTGCTATAAAATCCCCACCATAGGCTACAAGCAATCACACAAAACGAACAGTACTTACGTACACATCTCGAACGAATCCAGAAAGATGGTGTCCTCCTCTGGTTCCACTGTGTTTAAGTGCAGGTTTTGCCCATGCACTTTCAAGACCGTGCGGGGGCGGGCCAGCCACCAGAAGATGCACAAGCCGCATATGGAGCGTCGTCCCGCTTGGTCCCTGCCGCGCATGACCTGGGTGCCATCGTACGCTACCTATTTGCACAATGCTTGCCTGCATGCCAACCTGTTTGCCGCCCACTACTACACCAGGCCCCGCTTCATGTCGCCTTTGTTGCCATGGCAAACCGGCACAAGCCTTGCTCCGGGTCAACCATTGTTTGCAGTGTTGGCGCCGGCGGCCGGCCGCTACCCCGGAACTAGAGACAGAGGTCACCTGGCACGCCAGCAAGGGGTGCGTGAAGTGAATCAGGAAGAGACTACTGCTGACTGGATTGATCTCACTTTGAAGCTCTAGGATTATGGCTTGGGTTGTTTTGGGGTTACCTAATAATGGTTTAAGTTGTTCCGTTAAGTTATCTGGATTCTGTATTTGCTTTGCTTTACTTTAGCTATGCTCAATTGTATTTGACTGCGATTCAAAGATGTGATCGGTTGATGTACCCAGCAATCAAAGTGTAATTCAACCAAATGGTTACATCGGGATGGTTTTGCTATAATGTGTGCATTGTTATTTGGAAGGATGGCCCATCTGTTTAAAATGAACACTGATATGGAACTGGGTCAAATTATTTTGTTTTCATCCAAGGGAGTTGTACAACACGAAGTAGGTACTTGTGGTCTAATCTTTTTATACAGATCATGTTTCCTAGAATTTTTTTGAGTGTTGCTCCTTAACATCACCCTTCCCAAAAGTGCTTTATTCCCAATGTACATCAATTGTGAAGATATATCTAGTAAGTACGGTAATAAGGTCTATCATATGTGATATGGAGATATTCGATTGTTTTCATCTCTTAGATTCAGGTATGTCATGCACCTCACCCAGGGGCAGCAAGTGTCCACTCTTCGTGAAAAAGTGCATGTTGCACTTCTCGACCATTGTATTAGACAAAAGAAAATATGAACGACGGAAAATCAAAGTGATATTTTCTTATATCTAATTAAGTTGCTTTCAGAAGAGCATTAGATTAGTTTAGTGAAAAATGTGATGGGCACTTTTAAGAAAAATGCAACTGTGTGAAAAAGTGTAAGCTGCACCCAGGATCAATTTTTTTTGGCGCCATAAAAATTCCAGACCTCACTAAAATATCCAAAATTACAAAAATTAATAAAAAAGATTTCAACGTATCACAATTTTCTAAAATTTACTCCCTCCGTCCCAAAATATAAGAACGTTTTTGACACTAGTGTAGTGTCAAAAACGTTCTTATATTTTGGGACGGAGGGAGTAACTAATTTTACCCAACTTCAATTTGGTTTGAAATTAGCGAGGCTACAAAAATTTCAGTACCCACCAAAATATAGTTGAGATTTTTATACATGAGTTGCACTTTCACTAAATTGAAGTACCGCTTTCAAAACCGACTTTGAGATTAGAAAATGTCAGTGTGCTTAATTTTAAATCTACAGTGAACACCAATGGCTTCCTCAAAGTGAGCTTAGTCACATACACTGACAAACAAGATCGCTCGTGCACCTACCATCTGGACATGTTCATTCAGATTAAACATTTCATGATGTCCTCCTCCAATCCATTCAAGAGTTACCGAAGCCGCCAAGATCACTAGTAGAAAACAGGCCTTTAGTCCTGGTTCCAAAGGACCTTTATTCCCGATTCTGCAACCGGGACAAAACGATCGGGACTAATGCTGATAACTTTTAGTCCTGGTTGGCTTGCGAACCGGGACCAAAGGAGCTCCACGTGGCCGCTATCTAGAGCGAGGCTGGAGGACCTTTAGTTACCAACCGGGACTAAAGGATTTTTTTTGAAAAAAATTGATTTTTTTATTTTCAAATTTCCGAATTATTTGACAATTTAATCTCTAATCACCCCTCATCACTCCTCAAGTGTGGAGCACTCATTCCAAATTGTCTAACTTCACTTGAGCACTCATTCCAAATTGTCTAACTTCTCGACCGATCATCTATCCTCTCACTACTCCAGCGTAAGCACGCTTAACTTTCAAGTTCTATTCCCCCTACTTTCCAAGTCTGCACTTATTGTTTTCCTGACAATAGTAAGCTGTCAATCCTATTAACCCTTAGGTCTTGATGTCACATGATTTAATTATTTGAATTCCAAACAATTACTAAAATAAAATAAGTAATAATAATATTAAATTTCAATGAAATTAAAATAAAGTAATGATATTATTTTATTCATTTTTTGACATTTATTCATTTAATATGGCATAATTAATATAGATCTATAAATCGAAACTTGATAAATAATATATCCATTATTATCAGAAAAATACGAAGAACCCAAATATGACATCATTAATTTTTAAAATTATTTCTCATATGATGGAATCAGTTGCTTATTGATGATGTGAACCAGATGAGAACTGATGAGCTTTCTATGTTTGGCTAAGCACAAGTGCCTGATCTGGACTCATTGATAAAATGGTTATAATTTGTTGATCTAGTACTAGCTAAGGTATAAAATGGTGAATCCCTGAATCACTATATACAATGTCTGTCCAGTTGCAACAACTGCTGTTATTTGATTTTAGGAGTTGAACTTGAGCATGAAGTCACACGTTTCATGGTTTGAGTTTGAAACTATTATTCTTAAAGACAATAATTATTTAGTAACACTAATATTTATTGAATAAGTAGTTTGACCATAGTGTGACCACAGTTTGACAAAAATTCAAAAAAACATAAATTTGAAACTATTATTCTAAAAAACAATGATTATTTAGTAACACTAATATTTATTGAATAAGTAGTTTGACCATAGTTTTAATTTTTAAAGTTTTTATCATTTTCTTTTGTTGCAGAACCCCTTTAGTCCGGGATGGTGTCCATCCAATCCTACCGTCGACTACATCTGCTAGTATCGTCCCAGCCAGAGTCACAACTAAGGTTAACCAAGCCAGAGTCACGTTCTATCAAAGTGGCAAAAAGAATTACTTTTTAATATAGCAAAACTAATTCTATCAACCATTATTAAAGGCTAAACAACTATTAATACAAAACAGTAGCAAAGTTAATATTAATTAATTATAAAATTTATCTACTATTGTCTAACACAGAAGCATACTACAACATGTTAAAATCTACAGAAAGAAGTAACTAAAAATAATTGAAAACAACAATTAAAGGACTAAAACAACTATATAAGCAAAACAGTACTGTTTTAACTAAAATCCTAATTTAAATTAGTCTAAAAACAACCAAATAAATCTTACTGCGACAATAATCTAACATGTGACTAGGGGCAAAAAGAATTAAATTAAACACTATTTTTAAACACAAATTATTCACAATCTAGGGTTTGAAGCAAATTTGAACAAATTCAAATTTAAATCTTTCAAATTTGAAAACTAATGGTACAAACATAAACTAGAATTTTTTTGAATCTAATGCAAAAAGAACCACTCAAAAACATCAAAATCCTAAAAGATATAAGCAATTTAAAATAGAAACTAAAAACAAAAACTAATGAAAAATAGAAAAGAAACCCTTTAGTCCCAGTTGTTGGCTCCAACCGGGACTAAAGGTCTAATCATACCCTTTAGTCCCGGTTGGTATCTCCAACCGGGACTAAAGGTCCCATTTGAGCGCCGTCCCGCTTGGTCCCTGCCGCGCATGACCTGGGTGCCACCGTACGCTACCTACTTGCACAACGCTCGCCTGCATGCCAACCTGTTTGCCGCCCACTACTACCTAGGCCCCGCTTCATGTCGCCTTCGTTGCCATGGAAAATCGGCACAAGCCTTGCTCCGGCTCAACCATCGTCTGCAGTGTTGGCGTCAGCGGCTACCGCGGGACCGGAGATAGAGGTCACTTGGCATGCCAGCAAGGGGTGTGTGAAGTGAATCAGGAAGAGACTACTGCTGACGGGATTGATCTCACTTTGAAGCTCTAGGGTTAAGGCTTGGATTGTTTTTGGGTCATCTAAATGTTTAAATTGTTCCGTTAAGTTATCTCAATCATGTATTTGCCTCGCTTCCCTTTAGCTATGCTCAATCATATTTGCCTGCGATTCAGAGATGTGACCGGCTGATGTACCCAGCGATCAAAGTGTAATTCAACCAAATGGTTATATCGGGATGGTTTTCTTACAATTTGTGTATTGTTATTTCGAAGGATGGTCCATCTGTTTAAAATGAACACTGATATGAGTTGGAAAAACTCATGGTATGGAACTGGGTCAAATTATTTAGTTTTCATCCAAGGGAGTTGTTGTACAACACGAAGTTGGTACTTGTGGTCTAATCTTTTTATACAGAGCATGTTTCCTAGAATTTTGTTGAGTTTTGCTTCTTCACATCACCATTCCCAAAAGTGCGTTATTCCCAATGTACATCAATTGTGGAGATATATATCTAATAAGTGATTTATAACGGTAATATGGTCTATCATATGTGATAGGGAGATATTCAATTGTTTTCATCTCTTAGATTCAGGTATGTCATGCACCTCATCCAGGGGCAGCAAATGTCTACTCTTCGTGAAAAAGTGCATGTTCCACTTCTCTAAAATCGTGTTAGACATAAGAAAATGTGAACGACAAAAAATAAAAGTGATATTTTCTTATATCTAATTAAGTTGCTTTCAGAAGAGCATTAGATTAGTTTAGTGAAAAAAATGATGTGCACTTTTAAGAAATTGCGCCATAAAAATTTCCAGAGCTCACTAAAATATCCAAAATTACAATAATAAATAAATCAGATTCCAATGTATCACAATTTTTTGAATTTTAACTAATTTTACCCAACTTCAATTTAGTTTTAAATTAGCGAGGCTACAAAAATTCCAGTACCCACAAAAATTTAGTTTAGATTTTTATACAGGAGTTGCACTTTCACTAAATTAAAGTACTGCTTTCTAAACCGACTTTGAGATGAGAAAATGTCAGTGTGTTTAATTTTAAATCTACATTGAACACCAATGGCTTCCTCAAAGTGACCTTAGTCACATACACCGACAAATGGGATCCCTCGTGCACCTACCATCTGAAGGAAATATGCCCTAGAGGCAATAATAAAGTTATTAGTTATTTCCTTATATCATGATAAATGTTTTTTATTCATGCTAGAATTGTATTAACCAGAAACATAATACATGTGTGAATACATAGACAAACAGAGTGTCACTAGTATGCCTCTACTTGACTAGCTCGTTGATCAAAGATGGTTATGTTTCCTATCCATAGACATGAGTTGTCATTTGATTAATGGGATCACATCATTAGGAGAATGATGTGATTGACTTGACCCATTCCGTTAGCTTAGCACTTGATCGTTTAGTATGTTGCTATTGCTTTCTTCATGACTTATACATGTTCCTACGACTATGAGATTATGCAACTCCCGTTTATCGGAGGAACACTTTGTGTGCTACCAAACGTCACAACGTAACTGGGTGATTATAAAGGTGCTCTATAGGTGTCTCCGAAGGTACTTGTTGGGTTGGCGTATTTCGAGATTAGGATTTGTCACTCCGATTGTCGGAGAGGTATCTCTGGGCCCACTCGATAACGCACATCACTATAAGACTTGCAAGCATTGTAACTAATGAGTTAGTTGCGGGATGACGTATTATGGAACGAGTAAAGAGACTTGCCGGTAACGAGATTGAACTAGGTATTGAGATACCGATGATCGAATCTCGGGCAAGTAACATACCGATGACAAAGGGAACAATGTATGTTGTTATGCGGTTTGACCGATAAAGATCTTTGTAGAATATGTAGGAGCCAATAGAGCATCCAGGTTCCGCTATTGGTTATTGACCAGAGACATGTCTCGGTCATGTCTACATAGTTCTTGAACCCGTAGGGTCCGCACGCTTAAAGTTTTGGTGACTATTGTATTATGAGTTTTTGTGTTTTGATGTACCTAAGGTAGTTTGGAGTCTCGGATATGATCATGGACATGATGAGGAGTCTCGAAATGGTCGAGACATAAAGATCGATATATTGGACGACTATGTTCGGACACCGGAATGGTTTCGGGGAGTTTCGGACATATACCGGAGTACCGGAGGGTTACCGGAACCCCCCGGGGAGTTTAATGGGCCAAGATGGGCCTTAGTGGAGAAGAGGAGGGGCGGCTAGGGCAGATCGCGTGCCCCCCTCTAGTCCAAATTGGACAAGGAGGGGGGGGGGGGCGCCCCCTTTCCTTCCTCTCTCTCCCCCCTTCCTTGCCCCCTCCTACTCCAACTAGGAAAAGAGGGAGTCCTACTCCCGGTGGGAGTAGGACTCCTCCCTGGCGTGCCCTCCCCTGGCTGGCCGCCTCCTCCCCCTGGTCCTTTATATACGGGGGCAGGGGCACCTCTAGACACAATAATTGATCTCTTGATCTCTTAGCCGTGTGCGGTGCCGCCCTCCACCATATTCCACCTCGATCATATCATAGCGGTGCTTAGGCGAAGCCCCGCGTCGGTAGCAACATCATCACCGTCACCACGCCGTCGTGCTGACGGAACTCTCCCGTGAAGCTCTGCTGGATCGGAGTTCGCGGGACGTCATCGAGTTGAACGTGTGCTGAACTCGGAGGTGCCGTATGTTCGGTACTTGGATCGGTCGGATCATGAAGATGTACGACTACATCAATCGCGTTGTGCTAACACTTCCGCTTTCAGTCTACGAGGGTACATGGACAATACTCTTCCCTCTCATTGCTATGCATCACCATGATCCTGTGTGTGCGTAGGAATTTTTTTAAAATTACTACGTTCCCCAACAGTGGTATCAGAGCCAGGTTTTATGCGTGGATATTATATGCATGAGTAGAACACAAGTGAGTTGTGGGTGATACAAGTCATACTTCTTACCAGCATGTCACACTTTGGTTCACGGTATAGTTGGATGAAACGGCCCGGACCGACATTACGCGTACGCTTACGCGAGACTGGTTCTACCGACGTGCTTTGCACACAGGTGGCTGGCGGGTGTCAGTTTCTCCAACTTTAGTTGAAGCGAGTGTGGCCACGCCTGGTCCTTGAGAAGATTGAAATAACACTAACTTGACAAACTATCGTTGTGGTTTTGATGCGTAGGTAAGAACGGTTCTTTCTCAGCCCGTAGCAGCCACATAAAACTTGCAACAACAAAGTAGAGGACGTTTAACTTGTTTTTGCAGGGCATGTTGTGATGTGATATGGTCAAGAAGTGATGAGATATAAGTTGTTGTATGAGATGATCATGTTTTGTTGAAGTTATCGGCAACTGGCAGAAGCCTTATGGTTGTCTCTTTATTGCATAAGATGCAAGTGCCAAATAATTGCTTTACTTTATCGCTATGCGATAGAAATAGTTGCAAGAGCAATAGTTGGTGAGACGACCATGTGACGACACATTGACATAGATCAAGATGATGGAGATCATGGTGTCATGCCGGTGATGATGAAGATCATGAAGATGCTTTGGAGATGGAGATCAAAGGCACACGATGATGATGGCCACATCATGTCACATATTTTTGATTGCATGTGATGTTTATCTTTTAAACATCTTATTTTGCTTAGTTCGGCGGTAGCTTTATAAGATGATCTCTCACTAAATTTCATGGTAAAAGTGTTCTCCCTGAGTATGCTCCGTTGCGAAAATTCTTCGTGCTGAGACACCACGTGATGATCGGGTGTGATAAGCTCTATTGTCACATACAACGGATGCAAAACAGTTGCACATGCGGAATACTCAGGTTAAACTTGACGAGCCTAGCATATGCAGATATGGCCTCGGAACACTGGAGACCGAAAGGTCGAGCGTGAATCATATAGTAGATATGATCAACACAGTGATTTTCACCATTGAAAACTACTCCATCTGACGTGATGATCGGACATGGTTTAGTTGATTTGGATTACGTGATCACTTAGATGAATAGAGGGATGTCTATCTAAGTGGGAGTTCTTAAGTAATTTGATTAATTGAACTTTAATTTATCATGAACTTAGTCCTGGTAGTATTAGCATATCTATGTTGTAGATCAATAGCTCGCGTTTAGCTCCCCTGTTTTATTTTTGATATGTTCCTAGAGAAAACTAAGTTGAAAGATGTTAGTAGCAATGATGCGGATTGGATCCATGATCTGAGGATTATCCTCATTGTTGCACAGAAGAATATGTCCTTGATGCACCGCTAGGTGACATACCTATTGCAGGAGCAGATGTAGACATTATGAACGTTTGGCTAGCCCAATATGATGACTACTTGATAGTTTAGTGCACCATGCTTAACAGCTTAGAATCGGGACTTCAAAGACGTTTTGAACGTCATGGATTATATGAGATGTTCCAAGAGTTGAAGTTAATATTTCAAGAAAATACCCGAGTTGAGAGATATGATGTCTCCAACAAGTTCTATAGCTAAAAGATGAAGGAGAATAGCTCAAGCAGTGAGCTCGTGCTCAGATTGTCTGGGGTACTACAATCGCTTGAATCAAGTGGGAGTTAATCTTCTAGATAAAATAGTGATTGACAAAATTCTCCAGTCACCATCACCAAGTTAGTAGAACTTCGTGATGAACTATAGTATGCAAGGGATGACGAAAACGATTCCCGAGCTTTTCATGATGATGAAATCGATGAAGGTAGAAATAAAGAAAGAGCATCAAGTGTTGATGATTAATAAGACCACTAGTTTCAAGAAAAGGGCAAAGGGAAAGAAAGGGAACTTCAAGAAGAACGGCAAGCAAGTTGCTGCTCAAGTGAAGAAGCCCAAGTCTGGACCTAAGCCTGAGACTAAGTGCTTCTACTGCAAAGCGACTGGTCACTTGAAGCGGAAGTGCTCTAAATATTTGGTGGATAAGAAGGATGACAAAGTGAACAAGGGTATATTTGATATACAGGTTATTGATGTGTACCTTACTAGTATTTATAGTAGCCCCTGGGTATTTGATACTTGTTCGGTTGCTAAAAATTAGTAACTCGAAATAGGAGTTACAGAATAAATAGAGACTAGTTGAGGGTGAAGTGACGATGTGTGTTGGAAATGGTTCCAATATTGATATGATCATCATCGCACACTCCCTATACTTTCGGGATTAGTGTTGAACCTAAATAAATTTTATTTGGTGTTTGCGTTGAGCATGAATATGATCTGATCATGTTTATTGCAATACGGTTATTCATTTAAGTTAGAGAACAATTGTTGTTCTGTTTACATGAATAAAAACTTCTATGGTCATACACATCAACGAAAATAGTTTGTTGGATCTCGATCGTAATGATACACATATTCACAATATTGAAACCAAAAGATGCAAAGTTAATAATGATAGTGCAACTTATTTGTGGCACTGCCGTTTAGGTCATATTGGTGTAAAGCGCATGAAGAAAATCCATGTTGATGGGCTTTTGGAATCACTTGATTATGAATCAGTTGATGCTTGCGAACCATTCCTCATAGGCAAGATGACTAAGACTCCGTTCTCCGGAACAATGGAGCGAGGAACTGACTTATTGGAAATAATACATACTAATGTATGAGGTTTGATGAGTGTTGAAACTCGCGGCGGGTATCGTTATTTTCTGACCTTCACAGATGATTTGAGTAAGATATGTGTATATCTACTTGATGAAACATAAGTCTGAAACATTTGAAAAGTTCAAAGAATTTTAGAGTGAAGTGGAAAATCATCGTAACAAGAAAATAAAGTTTTTACGATCTGATCGTGGAGGAGAATATTTGAGTTACGAGTTTGGTCTTCATTTGAAACAATGCGGAATAGTTTCGCAACTCACGCCACCTGGAACACCACATCATAATGGTGTGTCCGAACATCGTAACCGTACTATATTAGATATGGTGCAATTTATGATGTCTCTTACCAATTTACCACTATCATTTTGGGGTTATGCATTAGAGACAGCTGCATTCATGTTAAATAGGGCACCATCTAAATCCGTTGAGACGACGCCATATGAACTGTGGTTTGGCAAGAAACAGAAGTTGTCATTTCTTAAAGTTTGGGGTTGCGATGCTTATCTGAAAAAAGTTTCATCCTGATAAGCTCAAACCCAGATCGGAGAAATGTGTCTTCATAGGATACCCAAAGAAGACAGTTGGATACACCTTCTATCACAAATCTGAAGGCAAGGCATTCGTTGCTAAGAATGGATCCTTTCTAGAGAAGGAGTTTCTCTCGAAAGAAGTGAGTGGGAAGAAAGTAGAATTTGATGAGGTAACTGTACCTGCTCCCTTATTGGAAAGTAGTTCATCACAGAAATCTGTTCCTGTGACTCCTACACCAATTAGCGAGGAAGCTAATGATGATGATCATGTAACTTCAGATCAAGTTACCACCGAACCTCGTAGGTCAACCAGAGAGAAATTCGCACCAGAGTGGTACGATAATCCTGTTCTGAGGTCATGTTACTTGACCATGACGAACCTACGAACTATGAGGAAGCGATGATGAGCCCATATTCCGCGAAATGGCTTGAGGCCATGAAATCTGAGATGGGATCCATGTATGAGAACAAAGTGTGGACTTTGGTTGACTTGCCCGACGGAAAGCCATAGAAAATAAATGGATCTTCAAGAGAAAGACGGACGCTGATAGTAGTGTTACTGTCTACAAAGATAGAATTGTGACAAAAGGTTTTCGACAAGTTCAAGGTGTTGACTACGATGAGAGTTTCTCACCCGTATCTATGCTTAAAGTCTGTCCGAATCATGTTAGCAATTGCCGCTTTATATGATTATGAAATTTGGCAAATGGATGTAAAGACTGCATTCCTGAATAGATTTCTGGAATAAGAGTTGTATATGATGCAACCTGAAGGTTTTATCGATCCAAAGGATGCTAACAAAGTTTGCAAGCTCCGGCGATCCATCTATGGACTGGTGCAAGCATCTCAGAGTTGGAATATACGCTTTGATGAGTTGATCAAAGCATATAGTCTCATACAGGCTTGCGGTGAAGCCTGTATTTACAAGAAAGTGAGTGGGAGCACTACATCATTTCTGATAAATATATGTGAATGACATATTGTTGATTGGAAATAATGTAGAATTTTTCTGGAAAGCGTAAAGGAGTGTTTGAAAAGAGTTTTTCAAAGAAAGACCTCGATGAAGCTACTTACACATTGAGCATCAAGATCTATAGAGATAGATCAAGATGCTTGATAAGTTTTTTCAATAAGTACATACCTTCACAAGATTTTGAAGTAGTTCAAAATGGAACAGTCAAAGAAGGAGTTCTTGCCTGTGTTGCAAGGTGTAAAGTTGAGTAAAGACTCAAAACTCGACCACGGCAGAAAATAGAAAGAGAATGAAAAAGTCATTCCCTATGCCTCAGTCATAGGTTCTATAAAGTATGCTATGCTGTTTACCAGTCCTATTGTATACCTTAGCATCATTCTGGCAAGGGAGTACAATAGTGATCTAGGAGTAGATCACTGGACAGCGGTCAAAATTATCCTTAGAGGACTAAGGAAATATTTCTCGGTTATGGAAGTGATAAAAGAGTTCGTCGTAAAGAGTTACGTCGATGCAAGCTTTTTACATCAATCTAGATGACTCTAAGTCTCGATCTGGATACATATTGAAAGTGGGAGCAATTAGCTAGAGTAGCTCCGTGCAGAGCATTGTATACATAGAAATTTGTGAAATACATACGGATCTGAATGTTACAGACCCATAGGCTAAACTTCTCTCACAAGCAAAACATGATCACTCTTTGGGTGTTAATCACATAGTGATGTGAACTAAATTATTGACTCTAGTAAACCCTTTGGGTATTAGTCACATGGAGATGTGAACTAATCACATAAAGATGTGAACTAGATTATTGACTCTAGTGCAAGTGGGAGACTGAAGGAAATATGCCCTAGAGACAATAATAAAGTTATTATTTATTTCCTTATATCATGATAAATGTTTATTATTCATGCTAGAATTGTATTAACCAGAAACATAATACATGTGTGAATACATAGACAAATAGAGTGTCACTAGTATGCCTCTACTTGACTAGCTCGTTGATTAAAGATGGTTATGTTTCCTAGCCATAGACATGAGTTGTCATTTGATTAATGGGATCACATCATTAGGAGAATGATGTGATTGACTTGACCCATTCCGTTAGCTTAGCACTTGATCGTTTAGTATGTTGCTATTGCTTTCTTCATGACTTATACATGTTCCTATGACTATGAGATTATGCAACTCCCATTTACCAGAGGAACACTTTGTGTGCTACCAAATGTCACAACGTAAATGGGTGATTATAAAGGTGCTCTATAGGTGTCTCCGAAGGTACTTGTTGGGTTGGCGTATTTCGAGATTAGGATTTGTCACTTCGATTGTCGGAGAGGTATCTCTGGGCCCACCCGGTAATGCACATCACTATAAAGCCTTGCAAGCATTGTAACTAATGAGTTAGTTGCAGGATGATGTATTACGGAACGAGTAAAAGATACTTTCCGGTAACAAGATTGAACTAGGTATTGAGATACCGACGATCGAATCTCGAGCAAGTAACATACCGATGACAAAGGGAACAACGTATGCTGTTATGCGGTTTGACCGATAAAGATCTTCATAGAATATGTAGGAGCCAATATGAGCATCCAGGTTCCGCTGTTGGTTATTTACCAGAGACATGTCTCGGTCATGTCTACATAGTTCTTGAACCCGTAGGGTCCGCACGCTTACAGTTTCGGTGACGATTGTATTATGAGTTTTTGTGTTTTGATGTACCGAAGGTAGTTCGGAGTCCCGGATATGATCATGGACATGATGAGGAGTCTCGAAATGGTCAAGACATAAAGATCGATATATTGGACGACTATGTTCGGACACCGGAATGGTTTCGGGGAGTTTCAGACATATACCGGAGTACCGGGGGGGGGGGGGTGTTACCGGAACCCCCCGGGGAGTTTAATGGGCCAAGATGGGCCTTAGTGGAGAAGAGGAGGGGCGGCTAGGGCAGGCCGCGCGCCCCTCCCCCTCTAGTCCGAATTGGACAAGGAGGGGGGGGGGGGGGGGGGCGCCCCCCTTTCCTTCCTCCCTCTCCTTCCCTTCCTCCCCCCTCCTACTCCAACTAGGAAAAGAGGGAGTCCTACTCCCGGTGGCCTGACATGAACATATTTCATATTTGACATGAACAATGTCTGATGGCCAACATCCTTCACTCTAGACCACATCAGTTTCCTAGTGAAAACATCGCACATGTAGACTTGGGTGTGGCGGGTCTAAATCTGTAGCACAACACAAACGAGGTGAAGCTTGCCGTCCACTTGCAGGTATCTGCGGGAAGGTAGATCTATCCTGGTGAACGGAGGCATTTCCGCAATGGCCTCAGACTCTGGGTAGCACCGACAAGGTCAAAGATGGAGACCCCGACAACTTCAATGATCGCCGCGAATGACCGACCTGATGCCACCCTTCAGGTCTTCATGGAGCAATGTCTACACTCTGTCCACCCCGATGCCACAAAAGGCAACACCGTAAGATAAAACGTGTTGCGTCATGGCCATGCAGTTCCCAGAGTGGGGCTGCAAGGACATCACGATGTATCCAAACATCAGCTCCCGCATCTCGCCTAGCATAATAGCAAGGTCCCTGGCAAATGAATAGATGACCCACTGTCGGGCAACGACCATGTACGGTGATCTAATGTAGGCCTCCCCGAGTTTGTTGTTGGCCGGTGGGAGCGCGATGGTGTCGCATGTGAATGGGTTGAGCAGCGTCAAAGGTTGGGTGCCTCCTATGGTAAAGAAGGAAGGGCCTGGCTGCCATTGCGGAGTAACAAGTGAGCTCCTCTTCTTGAACAAATCTAAACTTTCCCATTTTTCTCTATTTGTTTCTCTATGAGATATTATCCACCGGCAACAAACCGACGCAACCCTCGACCAAGAAGCAAGATTTGGAACCCTAGATCCGAGATATTTCATCTGCTTCCCAGATGTACAACTCGCGGAGAAAAAACAGAGAAAAATGGGGAAATTTTAGAAGCACCATGGAAAATTTTAGAAACAAACAAACAGAGAAAAAAGGGCCAATATATCATGAACCAAATATGCAATGAGAAGCACCATGGAAAAATGAATGATGTGAAGTGAAAACATGACATGAACTTGACAATACCAAAGGGTCCAAGATTGAGTACAGTTATTTTGCGGAATGAATGATGCAAACTGACAACATGCCATGAACTTACAATACCAAGGTGTCGAGGATGGAGTACCCTTATCCTGTAGAATTAGTGACCTAGATCTCCATACAGATACAGTACCTAAGCCAACAGATTAGCTTATCTGTTTGATCATCTCATACGACATTAGTCCAATTGAGTCTACTTGAAAGGAATTATAGGCAGATGGGGTTCGTACATGCAGACCAAAGACAACCTAATGACCCGTCTAATTGGCAAGCATCAATATTCTTTATCAGTTTCATTCATATCTTGTAAGATTCTAAGCTCCCTTGGAGTATTGGCTCATGTTGCATCGGTCGGGGCTTTAGGGGTTGCCGGTGGGCCCACCTGCAAGGGGGTTAATCATTGATGTGTGTTGCGTTTGGGTCCATTCCTAGGTGTGTTACGTACAAGAACAACTCAGCCCAACTCAGGTGGAGCACACAACAAAGCAATCAACTGTAACCACCGGTGTAAAAAAAGGTTAAAAAGAAGGAGGCTTAATCACAAAAAAAAGGAGGCTTAATCACACAGACAAAAAAAAGGAGGCTTCACTCCGAAGGATAGCGCGGCGCGTCATCCTCTAGTATGTACTACTACTAGTGGAACCATAGTTCAAGAAATCCTCTCTTTACGAACCTGAACAGTATATACACGATGGAGACATTATTCTCGTGGAAACGCCCGTGTTTAAAACAATTGTTGTGCTAGTCCTAAAAATCATGTCCATGCCGTAAATTTGTAAAAATGCAACACCCATTAAGTGAAAAGTGGACTTTGTAGGAAATCATGGAAATTGTATTTTCAAGAATCAATTTAGTTTACCCCTCAAAAAAACAATCAATTTAATTTAGACATATCTAGGTTGACTGAGAAAAAAAGATGAGGAGGCGTGGCGACTGCGATATGTGGAAGAGGAGCAGGAGGTCGGCCCGGATGTCGGCGAGCTCCCAGCGGCAATCGCCAAATTCCCCCAGCGGGAGGAAGTCGAGCACTAGATTTTGATTGGCGACGGTGTCCGCCCACGGCGAAGGAGAGGAGGGGATGAAGACGGTGTTAATACTAGGCAGCCGCAGGGAGTCATAGCCGTGCTCGACGCAATAGTGGCCAAAGAAGTGGTCAGGTACACCGTGGAGAGATCCGAACCGGCGGAGGAAGCCGCCACCATCACCCGCGATTACGCGGCGCCAACGCTTGCAGGTGCTCGCGGCACGGACGAGGTGGGCGAGCGAGGGGAGGCACAGGAACACCAGCTCGAGAAGCTCGTCCAGGAGGACGTCAATCTCGGCCGCCTGCGGGGATCCCCTCCAGGAATTCTTGCGGCGGCCGGCCATGGCCTGGGCACCTAGATCTCGATCGGAAAAGGTTGGGCTAGGAAATATGTGCGTATTGCTGGGTTTTTCTCATGTAGTGAGTCAGTAGCATGCTGGAACTCACTTGCCGCAAAGCCTCAAAATAAGGGATTGTCCGAGAAGTCAACGGTTGATGCTTATCTTATGAAGACACGCCCAAGCAAGCAACACTGAAATGGGATTGGAACCGGATGCCTTTTATGGAAAAATAACATCGCCGTGACCCTGGGAGGATGTTTGTTGAAACCCCAAAGAATTTGACGGTCGTTTAACTTTTTTTTAACTAAGTTAGTTTGCTCTCCTTCATCTTCTTTATCTAGCCCTAATCCCCATCCGAATTGGAGAAACTTCTTCCTGTTCCAACCGCTCCCTCTGACATGCTTCCCTAGCTCTCCTCCAGTTGCAACACTGCTCCTCGTTGTCGCTTGCCGCGACGTCCCTGCCTCCGGCGAGGAAGCTAACTAATTCGAGTGGCGGTCAGAGCTAAAGCCCCCCACCCACCTTCACGGTTTACCTGCTTCCTCGCCTCCACCGATGATGCCCCGTCTCTGGCAAGGTCCTGGCTTGGCCTCGCTGTGGTTGAAACACCTCATTGGTGCTCGTTGCCGTCTCTCGCATGGTGTTGCGCCTGGAATCCTCTTCATTCTCAAATGGAATAAGACTTAACACATGTTGCAATTTTAGGCAACTTACTAATATAGAGCCCGCCAAAGTTTAGTCAAAAACTTCTTACACGCACGATGGAGACATTATTCTCGTGGAAACGCCCGTGTTTAAAACAATTGTTGTGCTAGTCCTAAAAATCATGTCCAAGCAGTAAATTTGTAAAAATGCAACACCCATTAAGTGAAAAGTGGACTTTGGAGGAAATGATGGAAATTGTATTTTCAAGAGTCAATTTAATTTACCCCTAAAAAACACTCAATTTAATTTAAACATATCTAGGTCGACTGAGAAAAAAAAACAGACAAAAAAACGCAACAAAAGAGGTAAGAAACACACAACTCAAATTTATAGGAAGAAGAAAATGCGAGCGCGTTCACTCACGCTCGCCAGAGCAGAACAGCTAGGAACGTTTTAATGCATTCCTCTTCCTCTCTTGCCCGTGAAAACTTTCCAGTTTGCTGCAAACTTCTTGCCAATATATTTTACCATCAGCTCCTCCAAGATCGATCCATCTGCATCTTCTCATCTCATGTACATACGTTGAAATCTATCTACTCTTGCAGCCGATCCAATCCATCTCCATCCATATGGCGTGCCGACTCCTCTCGATGACAACACCGACGACGACCATGGCGTCGCCGGCTCGTCCACCAAGCCCCAGACCTGTTCTTCTGGACGAGTATCGGGACTGGAGCAGTCTGCCGGAGGAGCTCCTGGAGCACATCGGCAAGATGCTCCACTCGCGGCGCGACGCCTTCAAGTTGCGGTCCATGTGCCCGGGATGGCGCGCCGCGCTGCCGTTCACCAAGTACTTGGCGCCGATGCTGATGATGCTGCCCTTCTGCCCCAACTCACCGGACATCGCCGTCACCTTCTTCACAGCGGCAGACGGCGGGGAGACGACCTTGACGAGGAACCTTCCGCGAGGCAAGACACTGTGCGACTCATTGCGTGGGTGGCTGGCGCTGGTCGACGAGGCCGGGTGCGTGACACTGCTCAACCCGCTGACCGGCGCCACGGTCGAGCTCCCGCCTGCCGACGAGCGCGTCCTGGCGGCCTCCTGTAGGCATTACACGTTTCCGGACGGCAACTGGGTCATCCTTCCTGCCTGCCGCGGCCAACACGAGTGGGTCAGGCTAGAAGAGATGAAGAAGAGTGAGATCTTCCGCGAGATTGTGCTCTCCTCGTCCTCGCCCGGCTCCGGAGACTGCGTGGCGATGGCGGCGCTAGCGGAGTCGAGCACCGTCGCGTTCTGCCGCGTGGGCGTCGATGTTGCATGGACGTTGCTCGACACCAACGGGCCAAAAAGCTGCGTCACGTCCGTGGTTCACTTCGGCGGCAGCAGGTTCCTGGCGATCTTCAACGGGCATAACGGCAGGTTTGTCTCCCCGGAAGTGGCGGTAGTGGGAGCGATCTCTATCTGCGACGTTGCCGGCGCAGCTCCCACGGCGACGTGGATTCGATCTTTGCATGCAGCTCCCAAAAAGAAATCGGATTGGGCCTGCAAGTATATGCAAGTGAATGGCGAGCTGTACCTCGTCGCCTCCAAAGTGCCGGGCTGCACCAACCTCTGCCGGGTCTACAAGAGCAATATCTTCGCTAAGAGGCCGAAGTGGATCAGGGTGAAGAACTTCCCCGGAGTGACACTGTTAGTGTCGACTAATTTCACCAAGGGCGACAGTGAAGGAGCAGCAAGCGTCTCCGGGTTCAAGGAGAACTCGATCTACTGCATGGACTATAACGTGTACCGTAATCAGTTAGAGTTAAAGATCATTGACATCACCAATGGGACGTGCGAGTTCCAGCCTTTCCACGGAAAGATTCAGGATTCAGCTGGGACTCTTTGCTGGATTCAACACAATCATTGGAAATAAGGTACGTGTCTACAGGTTATTCCATGCTGCCTAGGCCATGGAAAACTATTCAGGGTTTCTATATTCTTCGCTATAAGGGCTATGCAGCCTAGGCCATCATTTGATTTTTCCTTGAGACCTCTTGCTAGGCTTTATGGAACGTCTGATACAAATGCACTATAAAATCAATCTAATTATGTTATCTAATCACCCGACTGATTCTATCTTCAAAATTGCCATCTTTTTTGCAGACGTGTGGAAGGTGCACACCAAACGGAAGGATATTAGGCTGTGCTCGTGCAACAGATGGGGCTGCTTAGAGAAATCCATGCAGCTACAAAACCACCAGGAAGCTAGCCTATGCTTTGTATCTTCTACTCTTTTAGCTAGTCCTCTATTTTGTGTGGATGTTCTTTACAAACCCTTGATGATGTTCTCAGCACAAACCCTTGATGTACCTTTTTGGATACCTTCATGCTTTATTAATGTCAAAGCCGAGCACCAAGTTCCTTGGTCTAAAAAACTTACTTGATCCATGTTATTTTCTGGACAACTAAGTTTATTTTGTTTTAGAAATATTGACAATTAGCAAGTGGTGACCAGAACTCCTCTACTGGGCCATCTCATTGGCGCATTGTAGCGGCATGACTACATTAGCAGCCGCTTTTTATTTTCGTTCATTTTCTCAAAAAGCAGGAAAACTATTTTTTTAATGTGAACATATTATATATTTGGGAACAATTTTTTAATGTGTCATTTTACGAAAAGCACTTATTTTTTTCAAAATATAGAACATTTTAAAAGCGAACACATTTTCAGATTACCCAGTATATTTTGAAAATGCGAGTATTTTTTTTCACAGAACTAAAAGAAATCCAAAAATTACCTATAATTAAAAAATATTTTTTAAATCATACATTTTTAAAAATTTCGAACATATTTTGGAATGTAACAAGTTCTGTAAGTGCGAACATTTTTTTGCTAATTATGGACTTTTTAAAAAAATGTTAATTTCTTGCAATTTTTTGAACATTTCCTGGAATTTGAACAAAATAAAAAGAAAGGAAAAAGAAAAAAAATCCCGATTTTGCAGACCAAACGGAAGGATATATCAGGTTGTGCTCGTGTCACACACGGGGCTGCTTGGAGACGCCCATGCACCTGCAAAACCACACCGATGCTAGCCCACGCTTTGCCTTATGTTTTCTGTATGTTTATTATTGTATAAGCTGATCGATGTCCTCGGCACAAACCTTGATGTTCCTTGTTGCTTCGCTTTGGGCTTTATTAATTTCAAAGCCGAGCACCTATTTCTTAGGTCTAAAAAACATACTTTATCCATGTTATTTTTCCGACAACTAGATTTTACTAGTTTTAAAAATGTTGACAGCTAGGAAGCGGTCATCTGATCTCCTCCTATAATATCATGTGTTGCCTGCTTCCGCTTTGTGATTAATAAATACTTGGCCCCGTAAGCTACTAGGTTGTGGGAATGAATAAAGTTGAACACTGGAAGTGAAGTTCCAAACAAGATTAATGGAAGTATACATTTGCTTGCATCTTCCTTACACACTAAAATTTGCGAAGTACACAGTAATTCTGTCATACGAGCAAAACAAAGAAACTAACACCTAAAAATCACACGGCTTCCTTTCAAGTGTGGGCAAAATCTGTGAACTAGGGAATGGCATATTTCTGTACTAATATCATATAAGTGATTCAAAAGAGGTCCTAAAACGATAAGAAAATATGATCAAGAAAGCCAGTTCATTCAAAACAATGGAAACCGCATGATCTTGTGGAAGTCCCAATTTTGGCATAACAGAGTCAAGTGAGACTGACTACTGACCTAACCACAGAAAGTTACTGAGATTTTTTTTTTTACAAAATGCAATAATAAGAAAGTGGTACTAACAACATCAACTTCATGGTGTTCGTGTGTGATGAGCACCAAGTTAGGCATCTTCTCAAAGTTGAATTAGGAGAAGGCAGGAAAGAGTCACTTACCTGAAAATTTATTTACTTACAAATGTCATTTAAACCATGGTAAAGTACAAACATATATTTTATATTTTAACTAAACATGTTCCCAAATGGAAGTAATGCGAGAGACTGTGCAACACACACTTCCATGCATGCAAATCTGCATGTATGCACCTTTAAAAGAAATACAACAATGGCGTGTGCAAAACATGAATAGTGATCTGAACAGAACTATAGCTAACCAAATGGGATAAAATAGTACACGCTGGCAAGGTTGTTGGTTTATCTGTACTCGTTGTGTGCGAAGTTGATGAAGACAAAGTATTATCCTCAGGGACATATTCTGGATACGATGTTTCCGCATGCTACTTCAGTGACTTGGCAAGGTATTACACTTGGTCTGGAACTTCTTAAGAAGGGGATTATTTGGCGGGTCTACGATTGATCTAGTATTAATATTTGGAAGGATAATTGGGTATTTGATTTATTCATGAGCGGAGATAAGTGTTGGGATGAAAATTTTGATTAAGTATCTTTTCTATGCACATGATGTGGAGGAAATTCTTAAGATTCATATTCAGGCCTCTAGGGATGGAGATTTTGTTGCGTGGCACCATGAGAAGAATGGTATATTTCCTGTTAAAAGTGCGTACAATTTTGCGATTAAATTGAAGGATAGTCAGGATACTGTTGGGCAATTTGGCGGTGAACCAGAGGGGGGAAAGGGGTATTTGGGGGTTAATTTGGAAGGCTAATATCCCTCAGAAGATCAAGATTTTTGCATGGCGAGCTGTAACGAATAGCTTGGCGGTCCAGATGAATAGAGTTAAGCACCATCAAACTGATTCAGGTATGGTTCTATTTGTGGTGTAGAAGACGAAGACACTTTTTATGTTCTGGTGAATTGTTCTAAAGCTCGTGCTCTATGACTGGCCTTCAGAGAGTTGTGGAATATTTCAGATGAAGTTTTCTTCAGGTGCTCGGGGCCAGATTAGTTATTTATTTTGCCGGCTCAATTGAACTTGCACCAGAGGGAGCAAATCTTGTTTCTTTTCTGGCGAGCATGGCATTTGAGAAATGATTTATTTTTTGGGAAGGGGAAACAATCTGTTAATGCCTCTACTCATTATTTGGACAATTATTGGGCCACTTTCACGTCCAATCACGACACCATTGAATTGGACGTTAACAACAAATGTAAGGAGAAGCTGATCGGTGTTGTAGCTGATTATGCACCGTTAAAAGATCATATGGTGTGGGATACCTCCCCCTAATTACCATATCAAGATCAATGTTGAGGCTAGTTTTGTGAAGAGTACTAATGCAGCCAGTGTAGGGGTTGTAGCTCGTAATTCTTCGGGAGAACTTATTGTTTCTTCATGGGATTTTATTAAGCAGTGTACTAGTGTGAATGAAGCTGAGCTCTGTGCCTGCCTCGCAGGACTCACATAGGTATCACCCTTCACCAATCAATTATTTTAGAGACTGGTTGTGCTTTCGTACATTTGTTTCTTGCAAATGAGAAACTTTACAAGTCTCCTCTAGTTGATCTGATGACTGAGGCTCTGAGTATCTCCAAGATGATCCAAAATTTTAATATTTCAAAGATAAATCAGATTGCCAATGGGATGGCAAATGAGATTGGTAAGTTTAGCTTTAGTACTACGTCTGATGGGATTCTTGTCTATTCTGTTCAACCCTGCGTGGTGTATGCTATAATGAATGACTATAAGGACATTTCTTTGGATTAATTAATATATGTTTTTAAGTACACGTTGGGTATCCATGGATTCTAAACATCATGGAAATGGGATAGCTCCTATACTCGACATTATTGCAAATGGATAGACTATCAATAAGCATATGTTGTCGTGGCACCAACCCAACGTCGGCATAGACAGAGAGCAATACATGCCCATTAACAACATGTGCCCTACGCTATCGAACATCTTGAACATAAAATAGCATCCCGGTGTCCGAATCCACTCAATACGTGTTGCACTTCCACCTCCACGTATTGATGTTATTCCTAGTAACAAATGTTCCTTATAGAATTTTTGATGGTGCACCAACATTAGCTCCCCACAATTGTGCACGAGGTGCATGCAATCCACACACATGACGATATCCAGATCTAGCTTGGCAGTTACCTCCAGTGGAAGTGGCTGATCTGCACCCATTTTCAGCACCGTGTGACACCATGTGTGGTAACAGGGTAGAAGCGGCCTGCAAACATTAAGCGTATTTTTCCCAATTAGTTGTCTCCAAGCTTGAGTGATCATTAAGCATACTAATATCCTATAAGTGACTCAAAAGAGGTCCTAACATGATAAGCAGTAGTTCCCAATTTTGACATAACAAAGTCAAGTGATACTGAACACTAACCTTACCATAATTTGCAATATGCAATAATAACGAATCTCCACTAATAACATAAACTTCATGTTGTTTGTTTCTGATGAAGACCAAGTACGGCATCTTCTCGAGGTCCAATTAGGCGAAGGAGGGAAGGAGTCACTTACTAGAAAATTTATTTCCTTACAAATGTCATATAAACCATGGTAAAGTACACAAATAGAGCCGGTGGGGAAACTCTCTAGAGGCATAGACAGAGAGCAATACATGCCCATTGACAACACACGTCCTACGCCACCAAAGCTCTTAAACGTGAAATAGTGTCCCGGTGTGCAAATCCACTCAATACGTGTTGCACTTCCACCTCCATCTATTGCTGTTATTCCTAGTAATAATTGTTCCTTGTGGATTTTTTTATGATGCACCAGCATTAGCTCCCCACAATTGTCCACCAGGTGCATGCAATGCACACACATGGAGATATCCATATTAAGCTTGGCAGACACCTCCAGTGGTGGTGGCTGATCTGCACCCATTTCCAGCAGCATGACACCATGTGTGCTAACAGGGCAGAAGCCGTACCATTGGCGCATTGTAGCAGCACAGTTACTGTAGTGGCCATTTGTTTTTGTCTTCATTAATTTTTTCAAAAAACAGGAAAACATAATTTTATTTTATTTGAGTTTTTCTAAAATTTGAGGAAATTTATTGAAAATGAGTACATATTTTAATTTTCTTGAAATTCTATCATATTTTTTATGTCAAGAATATTTTCACAAATCCTTGAGATCATTTTTGAAAAGCGAGAACAAAATTTCAAAATATTGAACAATTTTTGGAAAAATCTAAATTTGCGATTTTTAAAATGTTCATTTTTAAAACAATGGGACAAATTTTTCAAATTTATTTAAAAAATCAAAATTTCCAATTTTTTGAAATGTTTTAAATAAAGTTTTGAAAGTGAGAACAATTTTTCAAATTTTAAACTTTCTGAAAAGATTGAACATATTTTGCACATTTTAAACATTTTTATTCTTTGTAAAAAAACAAACAGAAAGATAAAAAGGAAAAAAACCTGAAATAATCCTGCAAAGGAAAAATAAAAAAGAAAAAATTGGTCAGGAACCTTGTAGGAAGTTCTTAGAACTGAGATGTGATGAATGAACAACATGTTATATGGACCGCCCATCTTACCTTCTTTCGCTCCGGACCTGTGCTGAACAACCACTACATCATGCAGTGAGCATTCAATAAGGTTTACCAACGAAACGACGTTTGTTGCTCTTCTTCTCTGCAAGTAACCAAGGAAACAAGGAGTCCAATAGGGTTTACCAATGAAACGACGTCTGCTGATCTTCTCCTTCATGCAGTGGTAATAGTAGTAGTACTCCAGTGCACGGTTCGACATGTGCAAGGGTGTATTCTATGTAATGTACGAATGTTCTATCAACAAATAGTACTCCAATATATGGGCAATACAAGAAGCACACATATGGGTATGTGAAATATTAAATAGTATGCTCTTTTTAGATCCACATATTTATCCTTTTTGTGTATATACCACACATTACCCGGAAGAAAAAAGAGAGTGTATGTACCACATATTGAAATGTGTGTATAGAATACAGTTTTATAGGCACATATATCACATTTGCATGCATCTATACGTAAAAATATATTAATGTCCGGGAAAATGTTTAGCGGCATCTGGGACCGTCTTGGTAGTACGTGCAAACAAAACAAAAAATATAAAAAACCCGACAGATTTGTGGTTAAATTGGATAAGATGAAATCATTTCCCTTATGGGGTAATCAGAGTCACAAATAATGAAACATTGGGTAAAAACATTTCCTGCAACAGTTTTACATGTGTGCGTATGTATTATACTTATGTGTAATGTTTTATTTAGAAATAATACTTTAACATCTGAGCTATAAATAGACAATTTGTGTAATTGTAGTATCGAATTCCACACTATTTTTACATCCACATATTTACCCTTTTGTGTATGTACCATATATTACACCAAAAGAAAAAAGTGTATGTACCACATATTAAAATATATGTATCAAATAAAATTTATAGGCACATACGCCAAGTTCATATGCATCTGGTTCCATGAACTTGTCCTCGATTAGCCAAAAAATTGGAAGTACTATGAAAAATCTGCATGTATGCACCTTTAAACAAAACACAACAACGCCATGTGCAAAACATGACTAATCGGTGGAAATCTTCACAATAAGTAGAAGGTTGTAAAATAAACTTGGTACAATTTCCATGGGCCAAAAATAAACTTCTACGAACTCAATAAAATGACATCTCCATCTGGATTGCTCTTTAGATTCTACGGATTTAATTGAAAATCATGTTTTTTCTACTCGTAATGACCTTTTGGACCGAAAAACTATCGACTACCTCTTGCTTCCTCGCCATCTCAAGGATTCACATGTTTAATTAACCTAATGGAAGTAAAGATCAAATACATGCATAATGCAAGGTTTCAGGCTGCCCTATCAAATTTTGGTAGCTTGGGTTGATTGGTGAAAACAGAAAATTGTAGTTCACGCTCAAAAGACTAGGTTACCAAATTCTACAACTCCCTTGCCCATTACCAAAAATGGATTTGGTAACTAGAAAATTAACAATTGTAACAAAAATTAGTGGACTAATAACCAGTACTGTTGAAAATCAGATAACTGCTTATCCACAGAGTATGACATATCTACCCTTTTTTTGCTACCCGTCATCATGAAAATGACATGTTGGGGTTTTTTCATAAGCTATAAAACCTATCTAGAGGATGCAAAATCATAACGACTGTACCTGCCCGCCAAATATATATGGCGTCTTAATTTTGTTCTCACTTTGACCATTGATCAACTAATGGTCGACCCTAAAAATATGACATCTAATATTTGTCGCAAACACATACATCAAGATTTTGCAGAATATGTAAAGCCTAGATACAACAAAAACTAGCATGGAATAGTGAGATAGACAGTCTAATTTCTAGAATCTAATAAACCCACCGAGACACGACAGGAAAGAACATAAAAGATGTAATAGGACAGTGATGTACCTTGTACGTCCTTAGATTCAGTTTTGGCTCAATCCCAAAGGAGCCTCCAAAAACCATGGACCTTTTTCCTATAAGTGAACAACTCTAACCTGCCATTGGCTTTGGCTAGGTCGGATAAGTCTAACTTATGGTCTCGGTCCTCTTGATGGCCATGCAGATGCTCGGTGAAGTATACATAATCTGTCATGAGCCCCGCAATGTTTGCTCCACAATGGACTGACCTGAACATATTTCATATTTGACGCAAACAATGTCTGATGGCCACCATCTTTCACTCTAGATATAGGCATAATGTTCACAAATTTCCAATTTGGAGGCACTAAATAGATATATAAACAAGCGGATCACATACCTAGTCAAATTGCATATTTCTTTCAGGTATTGTTTGTTCTCAAGTGTTAGTACATACTACAAGCAAGTATCTTTCCTACAAAATGAGCTCTAGCAAATGAAGACAATGAGTAAAGTTGAGTAGCTTTCTCCATGGTTGCTGCTGAGTTTCAGTGACACGGGGTGGCAGAGAATCAACTTCAGTGCTACATCTGACATTAAGCATTTTCAGTAACTGCAGCAAGTTTATATTTTTATTGGCAAGTCTATAGTAACTATAATAACAAATATTTATGTAGGAAACATATGCCCACCATGGTCAACACACAAGTCTGTGTCTGAATGTGTCATCTCTCTTTAAAATTGTATTTCAACCAGAAAGGCCTGAAATAGGTGTGGAGTTTCCTTGAATCGCCAGAGTTGGGAGAATTCGATGAATCTCAAATATTATTCGCCAGAAACAAACCGACATAACCCTCGACCAAGAAGAAAGATTTGGAACTCCAGTTCTAAGGGATTTAATCTGCTTCCCAGATGCATAACTCGCAGAGACACAAACAGAGAAAAAGGGGAAATTTAGATTTTTTCAAGAAGAGGAGCTCACTTGTGAGTCTGCAATGGCAACATGGCCCTCCCTACTTTACCATGGCGCTCTCTTCCCCTCACTCCACAACCAAGAACAAAACAGGGGAAAACCAAAGAGCATAGTTGTGGTCCCGATGATTTGTGGATGGGGGAGGAGAGACCGCCGGGGGTTGTTCAGGCGAGCTGCGCCGTTTCATGGAGAGGAAAGCGGAGGGCTGGGGCATCGCTCTAGATGAAGAGGAAGGCAGAGTGGTGGTAGCTCCACTGTCCGGAGGGGAAGCCAGAGGGGTGGGGGTGGCTGGCTGCTATGCGGGTCAAGGCAGGGTGATGGGGTGGTTGGGGTGCCGGTCGATCTCGTAGCAAATCAGGGGGCAGGTGGTGTCGGCTTCAAGCAACTAGCTTTGATGTAGTGGCAGTCCATCACGGGAGTTGCACGGGATGGGATCAGTGCAAGCTGGGTGCGAAAGCGTGCAACCGGGACGTGTCGATGCATGTAAGGCAGTAAGGCAGAGAGGAGTGGCAAGATCCATGACGGTGGGAGGCACGACTCGATCAGGTCCTCGTGCAGTGGCAAGATCCATGACAGTGTGAAGTCGGCATCGAAGGAAGGCTTCAGGCCCATGGCTTGCGGATTTGATGGAGGGGAGGTGCCAGGGGGGCGGGGGGGGGGGGGGGGGGGGGGGGGGGGGCGTGGTGGGAGGTAGATCATGGGGAAGAGTAGTGGGCGGTGGTTTAGGGGGGCTAGGTTTTTTCCCCTGGTTTCTGCAGTTCGACAAGGGTGGGAAGTCGGTGTTTGGTTCAGGATGGAGTACAACTCAGATTTGTTGAATAAAATAAGCAAATGTTTTGCTAAATAAGGTGTTAAGGGGCGCTTCCGAGCCTCCAAGCGAGGTTGCAAGTGCATCACCAATCTGGTGCATCACCTCGGCCTGAAGCTCCCGTTGCGCGACTCCGCCGATCGTGTGGGGATGGATATGATCGTGAGACCGCCGTCGGTTATAGTCCGCCGTGTCAGAGTGGACAGAGGTGGAAACTACTATAGCCCGATCATAGGAAGCAACCAACCATGGGGCACGAAATCTCCACTCTTTGCAGAAAAAGTTCAAGTTCCACTTTTTAAAATTGACTTAGAGAAAAGAAAATGTGAACGATTTGAGAAGTAGGAATAGAAAACACAAAAGATATTTAATATTATTTAATTTATCTCCAAAGAGCATCAGATTAGTTAAGTGAAAAATATGTAACTTGCACTTTTAAGAAAAAGGCAATTGCTTGAGTGTGAAAAACTACCAGCTGCACCAAGGACCAACATTCTTATCACATAAATATTACGGGCCTCACTGAAATATCCAAACAGATAAAAAAATTCTTTCATATTTTGTTATACTTCCATTTTTAAGTTCAGGATATACAACTAACTCTGAAATTTAGTTGTTTATAGACTTCACATTAGATTCCTATATAGGACAGATTTATAAATTTGTTCTAATTTGACTCAAAAGTTCGTAAATAAAATAGACTGGTACTATATATGCACCTAAGAATTATGCTCAATTATTATTTTGATTTTGCGTATATAATAGATTTGCATTCTTAAATAGTAAGACATATGTATTTTTGTAGCATTCATTCCAAAACATTAGTATTTATTGACATCACATGGAGTTCATACATATTAAACCAAAATTCACCACGGACCTGCAATAATTATATCGTCCCCACCACACGAACAAATTTCTTTTTTTGCGAAGATGATGTTTCACAATTGTCACGAGTCCAAAAATGTAATAATCACACGTGTTTTTACATGGGATATCTCTAGCTCTAGCCTTTAGCAACATAAAGGCAAGAAACACGAGCCAGAGAGCTCTGTTGCGTTGACAGCAAGGTGCATTGAATGCCTTCCTTGTATTGCTTTGCTCCTGGATCAATCGCGGCCCCCCTCTCCTCCATATCGTCTGTTGGCTCACTTGGATCTGTTCATCCTCCTCTAGCACGGTCTCCCATCCATTCCTTCCCAATCCATTTCATGGCTTCTCTGTTCCTCTCCCGGACGACCACCATCTCGCCTCCTCCACCCCGCCGGAGCCCTAGACTTGTTCTTCTGGAGGAGGAGGGTTCGGATTGGAGCAATCTGCCGCAGGTGTGCCTTGAGCATATCGGCAAGATGCTCCCATCGCACCGCCACGCCCTCCAGTTCCGATCCATCTGGCATGCAACCACCTTTGCACATCGTCCTGAAGCTCCCATTGCGTGATTCCGATGACTGTGCGAATATGGCAATGCTGGTGAGACCAACGTCGGATGTAGTATGTCGAGTCAGTGTGGACAAAGGTGAAAACTAATATACACCGATCATAGGGGGCACCCAAGCTTGGGGCATGAAATATCCACTCTTTGCGGGAAAAGTGCAAGTTCCACTTTTCCAGAATTGGCTTGGACATATAAAAATACAAACGATATCGGAATTAGGATTAGAAAATACAAATGATATTTTCTTGCGTCTAAATAATTTCTCAAGAGCATTACACTAGTTTAGTGAGTAATGTAACTTGGACTTTTAAGAAAAGGGCAACTGCGTGAGTGTGAAAAACAGCCAGCAGCACCAAGGACCAAACGTTTTTGTCACATAAATATTCCGGGCATCACTTTAATACCAAAAAATAAAAAATAAAAAAATTATTTGTGATTTTGTTATACTTGCATTTTGAGTAAAATATATAAAACTAACTCTAAAATTTAGTTGTTTATAGACTTCACTTGAAATTCCTATACATGACAAATTCATAAATTTTCTGTAATTTTACTCCAAAATTCATTAGATTTATACTATACATCCATCTAATAATTATGCTCAAATATTATTTCGATTATGTATATATAATAAATTTGCATTCTTAAATCTGACCTATGTATTTTCTTTTGTAACTTTAATTCCAAAATTTTAGTATTTATTGACAATCACATAGAGTTCATATAAAACCAAAATTCACCATGGACCTGCAATAATAATATCATCGCCACCACAAGCAAATTGTTTATTTGCGGAGATGATTTTTGAGTGTAAAAATGTGACCAAGAAAATGAACGATTCATCCCAGCAAAAGAAGAAATGAACAAGGAAAATTATTTTGCCTATGTAAACGCACGCTCGTTCTTTTGCATGGCACACTCCATGCTTTAGCAAAAAAGGCAAGAAACGCGAGCCAGAGAGCTCTGCCGCGTTGACAGCAAGGTGAATTGAATGCCTTCCTTGTATTGCTTTGCTCCTGGATTAATCGCGAGCCCCATCTCCTCCTCATCGCCTGCTGAGCCGCTTGGATTTGTTCATCCTCCTCTAGCACGGTCTCTCATCAATTCCATCCCCATCCATTCCATGGCTTCTCTGTTCCTCTCCACAACGACCACCATGTCGCCCCCGCCACCCTGCCCGAGCCCCAGACCTGTTCTTCTGGAGGAGGAGGATCCGGACTGGAGCACTCTGCCGGAGGAGCTCCTGGAGCGCATCGGCAAGATGCTCCCGTCGTGCCGCCACGCCCTCCAGTTCAGGTCCATCTGCACGGCCTGGCGCGCTGTGCTGCCGTTCGCCAGGTACATAGGGCCGTTGCTGATGCTGCCCTACAACCGCGACTCGCCGGATTGCCCGGTCACCTTCTACACCGTGGCAGACGGCGGGGAGACGACATTCACCAGGAACCTCCCGTCGTTGCGCGGCAACGCCATGCTCGGCTCGTCACGCGGTTGGCTAGCCCTCGTGGACGACGAGGCCGCGTCATTGACGCTTCTCAACCCGCTCACGGACACCACCGTCGAGCTCCCGCCGGCGGACGAGCACGTCGTGGTGGCCTCCTTTAGTCAAGCGACGATGCTCGATGGGATCCAGACCGTCATCCTTCTTGCTGACGGCGACGTCATCAAGCTAGACGAGCTGAAGAAAAGCACAATGTTCTGTCAAAAAAAGATGAGCTCGGTCTTCAGCCAGATCGTGCTCTCCTCCTCCTCGCCTGGCTCCGGCGACTGTGTGGCGATGGCGGCGCTCCATGGCTCGAGCACCGTCGCGTTCTGTCGCGTGGGCATTGACGCGGCGTGGAGCTTGCTTGACACCGACCTTGACTGCGTTACCTTGCTCGTTCATCTCCATGGCAGCAGGTTCCTGGCGATCGACGACGAATGTTCCGGAATGTTCAACATCTGTGACGTTGCGGGTGCAGCTGCAACGGCTACATCGGTGCCGTTGTCTCCGGCTCCAATATATCGCCGCCATTATATGGAGGTCAATGGCGAGCTGTTCGTCGTCGGCACAATGTTTCAGGATTCCACCTACCTTTGGCAGGTATACAAGAGCAATGTCTTCACAGCGACGCTGAGTTGGACAAGGGTGGAGAACGCCGGTGATCTGACATTGTTCTTGTCAAGTAATTTCACGCCAGCAGGCTACGGTGGAGCAGTAAGTGTCTCCGGGTTCAAGAGGAATGCCGCCTACTGTCTAGCCTTTAGCTCGGACCGTGATCAGTTTGAGTGGGAGATCATTGACATCGCGAATGGGACATCGGAATTCCAGCCTTGTTCAAAGAAGATTTTGGGTTCAGGGGCTCTTTGCTGGATCCAACCGAATTGTTGGACATAAGGTACGTGTGTGCAGGTTATTACATATTGTTTTTTCTGCGATGCTTTTACCCTATAGTGTTTATAGATAGATTCTAGAGATCCTGCATATCTGGTTCATGGTCAAACGTGGATGGGCCGTTATTCAGTTTGCTACCCTTTGTGTACTACGTATTTAAGGATCGACATCATTCTCGTGTTACTCGGTCCATGGTGTTACATATCTTGCCATCGGGTTTATTGGTTTTAGAAATCTCCGTGTGTTTGGTTTACCATCACATATGTCATATTTTCTTATTTGATGTTTATTCAGTTTGTGACCATTGTGGTCATAAGTACTTTGAACAAAATTTGTGGACTGAAAATATTTGGTTAGATACTCGATCCATGTGCTTTCAAGTGATTTATATTTACGGTTTGCATGCCCTCCTAGATATTTTGGCTTGTTTGCCACATAACGACAAAAGAACAAAGTTATGCTACAATGAACAGATTATATCATTCATGTTGTATCCCACCTACAATAGAAATAAATGCAACGCAAACTTGATTGCCGCATTGACAATTCCTTTTTATTAGTTTAAGCTCAGATTAGTTTATTAAATCGAACCGCCATGGGACGACTTCCGATCCTCACATGTAAGGGTTTTAGAAGAAGAACAAACTTTATTGTAGAATCATTAAGATCGTTAAGAGTAGCAAAAAACATATGGAGGCGATTCGAGGCAGAAAATAACAATATCTATACATTTTTGCTAAATAAGCGAGCTTGTAGGCTACTTTGTTACAGTCTCCACATTTTGCTTCAAATTTTGGATTCATAATTCAGTTCCTTGCCTTTATCCTGAGTATTTTGTACATGGTTTCGACAAAAAGATTTGCAAATATTATTCACAGTGAGTACTTGAGTTTGAGAGTTTTTTCGGCCATGAGTATGCTCGCTGCTACCAATCTGTGTCCCAGATTTCACCATTGTTCCTGATCAACACTACTCCCACATATACTTTATTAGCAATATAATTTTCCATGCAATAGTTAGCGTCCACTGCTGTAAAATTTCAACTGAACTTTTGTGATTATTTGCAGGAACCTGAAGACTAACGGTTGAAACGTGAAAGATAAGCAAATAAGCAACCAACCAACCTGTGGTGCAAGATGGTTAGACCGAGCCCAGATCGTAGATAATTTTTATGCAAATTAAGCATCAATCTGGAATCAGTTCTGGCTACATGTCCCTAAATCAAATTTATTTATAATGTCATTTCTCATATGATGGCTAGCGAAACTAATACACCTTCAAAATAATGCGGAAGTTATTGTTTTACTTTTGTTATAAAATTGTGCCGTATGTGTGTCGCTCGGAGTTGTAGCATTTGACGTGCTAGCCTATTTTACTGTGGATGCAATTTTCCCTTTTCTGTGAAATGTCAAGTTGCCAAAAATTGCCACATCCTTTCCAACTTTCAATAGCTAGGTCTGCATGAGTGAAAGGATGGCACATCTCTACATTGGTCCAAGAGATGCATGGTCTCTCTTTCTCCTCCACTTCATGTCAAGGACAATGGACCTAACAGTTTCTCTAGTATGTTTGGAAAGTAGGGTTTTTTCCTGAGCATAGCATGAATTTCATAGAAAATTAAAAGTTTTTTTCTAAGAGAGAAATGAGGCACTACCATATTTCAAATGGGACTAGAATGTTCATAGAAGACCCAACGCCACTGTAAGGCTAAGTGGAGTCAGGCTATACAAGACGATGGATGTGTTCTTCCATGACACGTGATCTCCTCATCGCACTTTTAATCTGAATTTTGGTGGTTGTATAAAGGATGACATACTAATGCTTGAACAGGTTTAGATGACATGAGAAACATGGATCTCCCTTGCCTGATTTGTTATTGAACGAGAAGAACCAAACTATTATAGTTGTTTTTATAAGATGATGCCCTAATGTCTTATTACCTATCTTTTATGTCTCATAAACCAACTATCACTTTCACTATATCAAACATATGGGGTTTTGAAGCATGCGAACATTTTTTATTTCTTCTTTTTTCGAAAAGGAGAAAATATCCGGAGCATGAAACCATCTACATATATTCTCGTTATGTACATATTATCAATTGTTTACATCCATGGGATGCTAGGTAATTTCCTTCACCTATATTTGATGTAAAGGAGGAGTTTTGCATACGAGTTCACTAGTCTTTGCCGCCATGGTGTTGGCCCGTGAAGTACTCGACGCTGCACATGTAGTGGGGCATGTTTTCCACCATGGCTCCCTTCTCTTGCTGCTAGAGGCCCAACGTTTGTTGCTTCTCGATGCTGAGGAAGTTGTGATTGACGCACGATGCTTATGAGAGGGAGAATTGGTCGATTTGGGGGCATTTATCTTGGTTGTGGGGGAGAAGTTGTTGCCTCCTCCGCTACCTCGTGTAACAAGGAGCTGATTCCTCAGAGACCGACTATGATTCTATGCTGATTTGGATTATGATTTTAATAAGTTTGAAACATCAAGTATTTGTCCACAAGCATATAGATGGCTGATGTTTAATTATGTCATTCAAGCAAACATCATAAAAAGGCTGAGGCGTAAATATACTGCCTCTGAGTATCCTCTGAATCCAAACAATAAACTTGAACAAGCCCCAAAAAAGAGCAGCTAAAATCAATAATTTTCATCACGTGCACTCTCTCAAAATAAGAATCATATGTCTTTTCTTGAAATTTCTTCACAGACTCTTTAACTCATGTAGCATGATGCATATTGAGTGTGTCCCCAATCCCCTGGAGCATAAAAAATTATGGAAGTTCAAAATACTTATGTGAGTGAAGATTTTCCTTTGGTTTTTAAATTGGAGAGTACTCTTGACTAGAGACAACCTTGCACACCAAAATTGGTAGCATTGTATGGTTGTGTATTTTACAACCATGACGAGCCAATAAAACTCCTATTTTTTATTCTAAAAGTCTACCAATGCGATGTGGCATGTTGTTCATCTAGCTTCTAACTTATAGCACCCATGTTGTGTGCGTAAACTTTTGGCAACTGGCTGTGGGGATTGATAAAATAAATCGTCACATATCCTCATGGAGTGGCAGTCTTCTGTGGGGCAATGCCTGCTTTTCAAGAACAACAAAAAGTGAGTTTCATTTTCTGTGCAAGTTATTCATTAGAATCAGTGTAGGCCTCACGCCAAAGACTCCCGATAGCCTTGGCAGTTGGTCATGTGTTGTAAAGGTCGCATGACGTCGCCTCTTCTAAACGAAACCTAGAGGTACACATTGCCCCCGCCCCCCAGAGAGGGGGCACACAAAATCGCTTGAGTAAGTGTTAGAAATTGAACACTTTCATGGGTCCTAACATGGGTGTACAAGGGTTTTGTTATGGTTAAAAAGTCAATACAAAAATTTGAAGAGGCACCTCCTTCATAAACTATACTATCTCATAGGACAATTGAGGCCTTCAGTGTGATTCTCCCCGGTTTCGGGGCCGCCAACCCAACTCCTACTAGTACCTGAACTCTCTCTTGGTTTGCTATGATCCAATGATCATTACAGAAAAATGAGTAATTGTCACATGGGGTGGTCCCTTTTGAAGAAAAGATAGGGATAGACGTTGATGGGCCATAGAGGGGCCGGCATAAGATCATACGAGGAAGTGTTACACCCTACCCCTCCCCCCTGCACGCCTTTGCATGGGGTCCTAACATGGGTATACAAGGGTTGTGTTATGAGAAAAAGTCAATACACAATTTTGAAGTGGCCCCTCATTATAAGCATCACAATCCCACATGAGGCAGATTCATGTCTTCAATGTCAACATGCGTCGTTACGGAGCCGCCGACCCAACTTCTACTAGGGGTTGGCCTCTCTTTGGATTTGAATGATCCTATGACCTATTACAAGACAAACAAAGAGTAAATGCACATGGAGTGGCACTTTATTTAGAAAATCTAGGAGCTAGACACTCACGGGCCCACCGTAGAGGGGGCGGATCATCAAAGTGTTGAAACCACTCCTCCTTTTGCATGGGATCTTTAACATGTGCACGGTAGGGTTGTGTACTAACTAAAAATCCAATACACCCAACTTTAAAGTGGCTCCTCCTTTACAAACCGGATTACCCCATAGGACGATTCATGCCTTCAGTGTGAACATCCC
The DNA here is from genome assembly GCF_018294505.1 of Triticum aestivum. Classification (NCBI taxonomy): domain Eukaryota; kingdom Viridiplantae; phylum Streptophyta; class Magnoliopsida; order Poales; family Poaceae; genus Triticum; species Triticum aestivum. Next base: position 557,087,157 of record NC_057806.1, read on the forward strand.
CCTTTTGTGGCCGCCGACCAACTCCTACTATGACATGGCTTCTCTTTGTGTTTTCCATGATTCTCTGACCTATCCCAAAGCAAACAAATACTACAAGTCATATGGAGAGGCCCCTTACAAAGAAAAGCCGAGGACTAGACGGTGCGCCTCCGGCAGGTCAAATGAAGGCGCGTGCGAAAGTGTCAAAAGCACTCCTCTTTTTGCATGGGGACCTAACATGGGTACACTATGGTTGCGTAATAAGGAAAAAAAGTTAATGTACAACTTTGAAGTGGCAAACAGGTGGTAAAGAGAGATAGAGCGAGAAATAGAAGGAACATAACGAGCAGCGGAAAATTGACGGGAGAGAATGGGCGAGAAAGAGAGGGGGATAAGAGAAATACAATAATAGAATGGTAAAATAAAAAAAAACATACCTTGTGTATTATCTAGTTGAAAATACATGGGAACAAACTCCACAACTGTAGTTCGAGTAATTTTGTATCAGGCACTCGGCTTACATTATGACATTTTAAAAAACAAAATGAAATATGTAAGCCGGGTGTGACGTTAGATAGTACTCGTCATATCGCAGTACTTGTGTAAGTTGAGTGCTTTTTTTCCCTTTCTGTGATGAGTTTTCTATATAAATTAACTTTTTTTGTGGATGTTTGATAACCCACAAGTATAGGGGATCGCAACAGTTTTCGAGGGTAGATTATTCAACCCAAATTTATTGATTCAACACAAGGGGAGCCAAAGAATATTCTCAAGTATTAGAAGCTGAGTTGTCAATTCAACCACACCTGGAAACTTAATATCTGCAGCGAGGTATTTAATAGCAAAGTAATATGATAATAGTGGTAACGGTAGCAAAGTAATATTTTTGGGTTTTGTAGCGATTGTAATAGTAGCAATGGAAAAGTAAATAACCGAAAAACAATATATGAAAAACTCGTAGGCATTGGATCGGTGATGGAGAATTATGTCAGATGCGATTGATCATGCAACAGTTATAACATAGGGTGACACAGAACTAGCTCCAGTTCATCAATGTAATGTAGGCATGTATTCCGAATATAGTCATACATGCTTATGGAAAAGAACTTGCATGACATCTTTTGTCCTACCCTCCCGTGGCAGCGGGGTCCTATTGGAAACTAAGGGATATTAAGGCCTCCTTTTAATAGAGTACCGGACCAAAGCATTAACACATAGTGAATACATGAACTCCTCAAACTACGGTCATCACTGGTAATGGTCCCGATTATTGTCACTTCGGGGTTAACGGATCATAACACGTAATAGGTGACTATAGACTTGCAAGATAGGATCAAGAACTCACATATATTCATGAAAACATAGTAGGTTCAGATCTGAAATCATGGCACTCGGGTCCTAGTGACAAGCATTAAGCATAGCAAAGTCATAGCAACATTAATCTCAGAACATAGTGGATACTAGGGATCAAACCCTAACAAAACTAACTCGATTACATGATAAATCTCATCCAAACCGTCACCGTCCAGAAAGCCTATGATGGAATTACTCACGCACGGCGGTGAGCATCATGAAATTGGTGATGGAGGAAGGTTGATGATGACGATGGCGACGGATTCCCCTCTCCGGAGCCCCGAACGGACTCCAGATCAGCCCTCCCGAGAGAGTTTAGGGCTTGGCGGCGGCTCCATATCATAAAACGCGATGAATCCTTCTCTCTGATTTTGTTCTCCCCGAACACGAATATATGGAGTTGGAGTTGAGGTCGGTGGAGCGTCACGGAGCCCACGAGGCAGGGGGGCGCGCCTAGGGGTTAGGCGCGCCCCCACCCTCGTGGACAGGCTATGGGCCCCCTGACATGGATTCTTCTTCTAGTATTTTTTATATATTCCAAAAATAATCTCTATTGATTTTCAGGTCATTCTAAGAACTTTTATTTCTGCACAAAAATAACACCATGGCAATTCTGCTGAAAACAGCGTCGGTCCGGGTTAGTTCCATTCAAATCATGCAAGTTCGAGTCCAAAACAAGGGCAAAAGTGTTTGGAAAAGTAGATACGAGGAGATGTATCAACTCCCCAAAGCTTAAACCTTTGCTTGTCCTCAAGCAATTTAGTTGATAAACTGAAAGTGATAAAGAAAAACTTTTACAAACTCTGTTTGCTCTTGTTGTTGTAAATATGTAAAGCCAGTATTCAATTTTTCAGCAAAGATTATGAACTAACCATATTCACAATAACATTTAGGTCTCATGTTTACTCATATCAATGGCATAATCAGCTAGCGAGCAATAATAACAAATCTCGGATGACAACACTTTCTCAAAACAATCATGATATGATATAACAAGATGGTATCTCGCTAGCCCTTTCTGAGACCGCAAAACGTAAATGCAGAGCACCTTTAAGGATCAAGGACTGACTAGACATTGTAATTCATGGTAAAAGAGATCCAGTCACAGTCATACTCAATGTAAACTAACAGTAATGGATGCAAATGACAGCGGTGCTCTCCAACTGGTGCTTTTTGATAAGAGGATGATGACTCAACATAAAAGTAAATAGATAAGCTCTTCGCAGAGGGAAGCAGGGATTTGTAGAGGTGCCAGAGTTCGGTTTTGAAATAGATATGAATAATATTTTGAGCGGTATACTTTCATTGTCAACATAACAACCGAGAGATCTCGATATCTTCCATGCTACACACATTATAGGCGGTTCCCAAGCGGAATGGTAAAGTTTATACTCCCCCACCACCAACAAGCATCAATCCATGGCTCGCCCGAAACAACAGGTGCCTCCAACTAACAACAATCCTGGGGGAGTTTTGTTTGCAATTATTTTGATTTGATTTGAGCATGGGACTGGGCATCCCGGTGACCAGCCATTTTCTCGTGAATGATGAGCAGAGTCCACTCCTCTTGAGAATAACCCGCCTAGCATGGAGGATACAGACAACCCTAGTTGATACATGAGCTATTCGCACATACAAAACAGAATGTTTATTTGAAGGTTTAGAGTTTGGCACATACAAATTTACTTGGAACGGCAGGTAGATACCGTGTATAGGTAGGTAATGGTGGACTCATATGGAATAACTTTGGGGTTTATGAAATTGGATGCACAAGAAGTATTCCCGCTTAGTACAAAAGGCTAGAAAAAGACTGGGAAGCGACCAGCTAGAGAGCGACAATAGTCATGAACATGCATTAAAATTAATCAACACCGAATGCGAGCATGAGTAGGATATAATGCACCTTGAACATAAATATCGTAGAGGCTATGTTGATTTTGTTTCAACTACATGCGTGAACATGTGCCAAGTCAAGCCACTCGAATCGTTCAAAGAAGGGTACCACGTTATCATACTGCAACACAACCATTTTAATAGCATGTTGGCACGCAAGGTAAACCATTATAAACTCCTAGCTAGTTAAGCATGGCATAAGAAACTATAATCGCTAATTGTCATTGCAAATATGTTTCTTTCATAATAGGCTGAATCAGGAACGATGGACTGGTCATATTTACAAAAACAAGAGAGGTCGAGTTCATACCAGCTTTCATCATCTCAATAAGTTCATCATATAATCATCATTATTGCCTTTCACTTGCACGGCCGAATAGTGTGGATAATAATAATAGTGCACGTGCATTGGACTAAGCTGGAATCTGCAAGCATTGAATTCAAGAGAGAAGACAAGGTAATATGGGCTCTTTGTTAGATCAACAATAATGCATATAAGAGCAACTCAACATTTTCATTATGGTCTTCTCCTCTCGACCCCCAAAGGAAAGGAAAGAAACAAAACTATTTACACGGGAAAGCTCCCAACAAGCAAAAGAAGAACGAGAAATCTTTTGAGTTTTCTTTTAATTACTACTGCTACAGGCATGGAAAGCAAAACCAACTAAAATCGCCAACTATTTTTTTGGTTTTTCTTAAGGTTTTTCAGACACACAAGAAGAAAGCTTAAAAAGAAAATAAACTAGCATGGATGATACAATGAAAGAGTATGAGCATCGACAACTGGCATGAGTGTTTGAACATGAATGTAATGTCGGTGAGAGATACGTACTCCCCCAAGCTTAGGCTTTTGGCCTAAGTTGGTCTATGCCTGTGGATCAAAGTGGTAGCTGGGGTCATACTGAGATGCAGCGGCAATTGCCTGATGAAATGTAGCTTGGAGGCGAGCTGCCTCCGCCCTCCTCTCGTACTCGGTCGCCTCCTCCCTAGTTATAACATATCTCCCTTTTGCCTGAAAGTCAAAGAAAGTAGGAGCAGGGAGAGCGACGTGATAGGTGCTTTGTCTGTCAAAGATTAGTCGGTACTGAAGGAACTGATTGTTCCTCCCAACAAACTGATGACGAACCATGGCATTATAATCTAAATAAGCAGGAGGCAACTCCATATCATCTCCACGTATGGGTATCTCAAGAAAATCAGCTAAACGGGTTGCATAAATCCCACCAAAGAAATCTCCATCAATACTATTATTATGCAACCTACGTGCAACAATGGCCCCCAAGTTATATTGTCTATCTCCTAATACAACACTCTTGATAACACTCAGATCAGGAACACACATGTGACACGCCTCATCCTTACCATTTATGCATCTTCCTATAAAGAGAGCAAAATAATGTATAGCAGGAAAATGAATGCTCCCTATGGTAGCTTGCGTGATTTCCCTAGATTCTCCCACAGTGATACTTGCAAGAAAATCTCTATATTCAGATTTGCGAGGTTCACTAACATTAACCCACTATGGGAGTTTACAAGCAGTGTTAAAATCTTTTAAGTCCATGGTATAAGATTTATCATAAAGATCAAATAGGACAGTTTGAGAATTGCGTGATGATGAAAATTTAAACCTCTCACAAATGAATCAGTGAGGTAGTAGTACTGACGGCACTTATCTGCCACGAAGCTCTCAAGATCGGTGTTACTCACATATGCTTCAAATTCCTCCTTAATTCCTGCCCGAACCATGAAGTCCTCTGACGGCCATTCACAAGGCCGCACTTGAGCATCTCTTGGTAGTTCATTGTCCGGCTCGCGTATTGCGGGCCTGGGTCCTTGCTTCCTTGAGGAACCACCTTGGTACATTTTCCAAAACATATTTCTTCCTCTGAAAAATTGCTGAAATTTTTAGTAACTTAAAATAAAAGTGAACCAAACTCAACAAAATTGATAGCAACTACTCCTACAAGTGCCTAGAGGAGATATCATGCATTGAAACTACTTTTGGCCATATAAATTTTACATGAAACCTCAAGAACAAGGTCACCTAAGCAGCAAAAATTTGCAATGAATAAAGCACTAGAACAAAAACTAAATTGACCATTGGAGGAGTCACATACCAAAGATCAATCCCCCAAAGCAGTTATGTTAATGGAGATTTGAGCAAGGAGATCGAAAATGGTAGCAAGATGAGAAAGAACTCGGGTTTGAGCTGGCTGGTGATTTTTTGGGAGGAAGAAGGAGTGTGTGCTGGCTAGAATAAGTGGAGGGGACCCACGTGGGGTCCACGAGGTAGGGGGCGTGCCCTCCACCCTCGTGGGCACGTGGCTGCTCCCCCTGCTCAGTGCCAGATATCCTAAAATATTCTAGAAAAAATCATATTTAAATTTCAAGGCATTTGGAGAACTTTTATTTTCAGGGTATTTTTTATTGCATGGATAATTCAGAAAACAGACAGAAAATACTATTTTTTCTTTATTTAATATAAATAACAGAAAGTAAAAAGAGGGTACAGAGAGTTGTGTTTTCTAAATTGATCCATCTCATGCTCATCAAAAGGAATCCACTAACAAGGTTGATCAGGTCTTGTTAACAAACTCATTTCGAATAACATGAAACCGGAGAATTTTGGAATAACACTAGGTTACCTCAACGGGGATATGCACATCCCCAACAATAAGAATATCATATTTCTTCTTGACAGTAGGAAGAGGAAATTCAAAACCTCCAGTGGTAATTGTTGAAATTTTTCCAATAGAATTGATATTGTGTCACACCCTAGCTAGTCATGCATTAGAGTGTTGCATCATGTTTACTCTTTCATCAGAAACTTGAAATGGGGATTTGTGAAACCCTCAGAATCATTTTGAAAATGACCCGAATAAAAATTTCTCCAAGAAGGTCCAAGAAAATGCTCATGTTGCTCTCTGAAAATATTGGACAGAGATAAAAATCAAACCAATATTTTTAGTGGCTCATGGACATTTATTTTGGGCATTTGGAATTAATGCATAAATATTTGCATTGGAAATATATTTCTATATATATGAAATATGGTCCAAATATTATGCCATTTCTAAAGGAGCTCTGGAATAATATATCTAGCCCCTGCAAAAATTGGCATAAGTTAAATAAATGATTTAATATATTATTTAAATCAAAACAAATGTCAGAAATTAGAAAACAGAAAAAAATAAAAGGGAGAAGCTTACCTGGGCTCCTCCCTGTGCAGCCCATCCAGCTGGCCGGCCCAGCCAGCAGGCGGCCCAGCCCGTCTCCCTCCTCTGTCGTCTTCGTCCCGACAGAGGGAGGGGAGTGTGGCCGGCGCGCGCGCGCGCCACCGCGCCACGCCACCTCTCTCCCTGCTTGCCTGCCCTCCCCTCCTCGCTCGATGCCCCGGACGACGCCACGCCTCCCCCCTGCTCTCTCTCACTCTCCCCCGGCTCTCCCCTCCTCTCCCTCGCTCTCTCTCTCACACGGCCGAACACCACCGTCGCCGCCGTTCGCCATAGCAGCCGTCTCCGGCCACCCCTCGCTCCCCCGACTAGCTCAGAAGCTCCGCCACAACCCCCTCTTCCTCCCCACCGCTCCACGGGCCTCCGGAAGCCCTGCATCGCCGCCACGTCGCCGTTCCCCTCTTCGGGCTCCGACCATCATCGCCGTCGAATTCGCCGTCTCCAGCGCGTCTCCGAGCCCGCTTCGACGCCCACTGCAACCGCGGTGAGCCCCCGAGTCGTTTCCCCCTTCTTCCCGGGTCTCTTTCGACCTCTAGGCCTTAGCCCCACCTTGGCCGAGAGCTCCACGCCGCCGGCGATGTCGCCGTCGTGGCCACGGTCACCGTAGCGCCCAACCGAGCACACTATCGTGCTCCACGCCTCACTAGGAGCACGCAGCACGCACCAACGCCTCCCCAAACACCCTGCAACGCCGACTCCGACCGCACCCGAACTCCGGCCGCCGCTCACGAGCTCGCCGTCGACGGTACCGGCCACCCCAGGCTCGGCCACCACCACCGTTCGACGCGCGGGAGCAAGAGCTCTCCAACGAGCCCAAGAACGGCCTCGCCCGTGCCCTGTAGCGCGATCCCGCATCGCGCCGCCGTCTCGGGCCTCGCCGGCGTCACGTCGCCGGTGGGTTTGACCCACCTTGACCACGGCAGGACCCCCCTGAGTCCCTGACAGGTGGGCCCAGCCCTGTAGCTAATTAGGATTAGCGCTAACCACTGTTAGTTAACCCCCTGACACTGACCAGTGGGCCCCAGCGCCACTAATTAGTAATTAGGATTAATTTAACCCTGTTTAACCCCCCTGTCACTGACGTGTGGGCCCCACACGTCAGGTTTGACCTCAGCCAGCCGCAGTTGACCACTGACGTCATGATGACGTCATGCTGGCGCAATAACTATAATTTCTGGATTTAATTTAAATCAGGAAATTCCAGAATATAATTTAAACTTCAAAAATTCATAACTTTTATTCTGTAACTCCAAATTGGACAAATTATATATGAAAAATGATCAGAAAAATCCAATCTATCCATCTGTACTATTTTCATGCATGATCAAACAAGTTAAATTGATGTTTTAAGCAGAACAAGGAAAAGCACTTTAAAAGGCCATATTTGAATTTGAAATTTGAATCCTTGATTCAAATTTGTTCAAACCCTTCTGGTTTTAGTTGCATTAGCCCAACACACTCATATTGCCATGTTTCATGCATGCATCATATTGTTGCACATTGTTTGGTGATGGTTGTGTATCGGTGTCCTTTGCGACAGGTTCTGCCTCCGAGGAGTACCGTGATTACCCTAACGAAGAACCGTATCAGTGCATCGAACCATCAGGCAAGCAACCAACCATTTGATCATATCGATACAATCCCATGTTCTCGCTCCTGCTCTCTTTTACTGCATTAAGACAACGCGATTCAAACTGCTGTGTGCTACGGTAGTTGAACCCATTTCCTCTGCATGACCTGTCATTGCCACAGTAACTAGATGAAACCCACTAGCATGTGTAGGAGTTGATTGAGCCATATGTATGTGTTGTTCCTACCTTGCTATGCCTGCTATGCTTAGAGTCGTGTCAGGTCTGGTTCATCTGGGTGATGGGCTAGAGTGAAATGATTATGTCGGTAATGAGAGTGGTGTGGTGAACACGATTTGGTAAAGGTATCGATGAGAGGCCATGTAGGAGTACATGGTGGGTTGTTTCATTGAAGCCGACCTTAAGCACTGAGATCTGTATGCGTGATTTAAGATACAGCTACTACCATGCATTGGGCCCTGAAATATGACCCCGCTCGACTTCTTATTCACCCTAGCTCTCTGTCCAGGAGTTGCAAGTAGTTTCTGGTGTTTGTAGCCTACTGGAGGCCGTGGACAGCGCTGACCGTAGGGGTGGGCTGTGATGCGGTAGGTACGTGGCCGGGTGTACCGAATACCCGTTAGGTATCTCGGGAACCCTGTTCACATCGTTCGGGGCCGTATGGGAAACCTCGGCCGGACTCCCTGCGGATGGAACCTGAATAGGCGATAAACCTGGACTAGAGGCTTAAGTGTTTAGGTAGGTCGTGGTCTACACCCACGTCGGCTTTCGCTTGAAGTCTGCCGAGCACATGTCGTGTGCAGACGCTAAGTGGTGGAAACATGTATGAAGAAGTACACCCCTGCAGGGTTATCATAATCTATTCGAATAGCCGCGTCCGCGGTAAAGGACTACTTGGTTGCCTATACAGTTCATAGACAAGTAAATGGAAACTGTTAAAAGCCTCAAGATAAGTGTGAGTGCCGAGGATGGCTCTTCCGTAGGAAGACGGAGGTGGATCCTCGGTAGTGTATTGAAGTGGTGAGTAGTGGACTCGTGTGCGCAAAACCATTTCAAGTTGGAGTATCGTAGGATAGCCTAGCCAAGAGTCAAAGCTGGCTTGCTGCAATAACTCCACCAACCCTTCTTGATACTAAGCATGTATGTAGGATCTGATGTAAGTCTTGCTGAGTACCTTTGTACTCATGTTGCTATAATTTACATTTTTACAGAAGACGCTGCAACCCCTTCTGATGGGTTCTATGTAGACGTTGACATCAACGAGTAGGCTAAAGACCCAGGTGGTGACCCTGAGCTTGTGAAGGACCACGTAGTATAGCTAGGCTTTCCAAGCCTCTTTTATTTTACTAGTTGTCTGTACTCAGACAAGTTACTTCCGCTGCTGGTTTGTATGACTGTATGACTTGTATGTTGGGTCGTGAGACCCGTACCTTTGTGTATGTTATGTATGGCTCCCTGAGCCTTAAATAAAGTACTTGTGTCGTAGAGTCATGTTGTGATGCTTCGTTGTATTTGCACATATCGAGCATATTGTGTGTATGATTGAAATGCTTGGTATGTGTGGGATCTGACTATCTAGTTGTTTATCTTTAGTAGCCTCTCTTACCGGGAAATGTCTCCTAGTGTTACCGCTGAGCCATGGTAGCTTGCTACTGCTCTGGAACACTTAGGCTGGCCGGCATGTGTCCTTCTTCGTTCCTGTGTCTGTCCCTTCGGGGAAATGTCACGCTTTGAGTACCGGAGTCCTGTTAGCCCGCTACAGCCCGGTTTACCGGAGTCCTGCTAGCCCAGTGCTACAGCCCGGACCCACTTGCTGATGACCGACACGTTCGAAGCTGGGTCATGGATGCCTGTCCCTGTAAGTCTGTGCCACTTTGGGTTTACGACTAGTCATGTCAGCCCGGGCTCTTTATCATATGGATGCTAGCGACACTATCATATACGTGAGCCAAAAGGCGCAAACGGTCCCGGGCAAAGGTAAGGCGACACCCGTGGGGATACCGTGCGTGAGGCCGCAAAGTGATATGAGGTGTTACCGGCTAGATCGATGTGACATCGAGTCGGGGTCCTGACAGCGTTGGCATCAGAGCCGGACTGCCTGTAGGTTCTCCAAGCCAAACTGGTCGATGTTGAGTCTAGAAATTCTTTAGTTATATGTAGGGGAATTGTTTGTGGGATGGAACGTAAGGCTCTTTTTACTCCTTTATCTTATGACATTCTGATCTGAGTCAGTCCATTCTTCCACCGGGGGTTAAGGAATTAGGATCTGTTCTCTCTATCAGGATCACGTGTTACTAATCAGTAGTACCTTATAAGTTTGATGGATACAAGCCTAGTTCAGTTCTACTACCACATTATGTTGTTAGAATGGATTCAGAACTTTGATATGATGATGATGAGTGTGTATGAAATCCTTTGTCAAATGTCTCAAAATCCTTCTTGAGCATTTACAGCTGTTATGCTGCCGAAATTTTGCTAGAAATTCTAATGCCTTGCATTATGATTGTGCTTTCAGATGGCCACTCGCGACCTCAATCAAGTGGTTCGCCTGACTCGATGCCTAGATGTACCCGGCCATACTGCCAAGTTGGTCAGGGTAATGACTGAGGCTGGATACCGCTGGTATCCTGAGTACACGGTCGAAGAGCAATTCCGAGATTTTAATCAAAGCCAGTATCTCTGCACTGTCAGGATATTTCCATCTTATCCTGGATCCACCGAGCCTCTTCACTGCTCCTATGGACTCGGGGTTACCATTGAGATGGCTGTGCAGGACGCCGCCTACTCTATGATGACCATTATGCGAGTCAGATCTGGTATATTTCGGGACTCTGATTTCCGGTATATGCCAGGATCACTTCCGGGAGCACAAGGGTATCTCCAGGCTATCTATGCTGACCCCACTCAGGAGGATTCACGGACTCGCACCACTGCTGAGATGCTCGAGGATAAGGACCGTGAAAATCGGGCCTTAAGGTTAGAGCTCTTCAATACCCGTGCTGACCACTGGGCCACTTTGACTCGGTTCGCACCGGCGGTGCAAGCTGGATGTTCAGATATGCGCGATCTCTATCCTGTGAGATCTGCTCTGCCAGACGTGATGGTTTGGCGTGATGTAGGAGGCATCACCCCACCTCGCGGTCCCCGCAGGCCACCGTCTGTTGGTCCAAGGCCTCATCCTAGCCCCTATGGTCCACAAGCTCCGCGAGATCGTCTGTTTCCGGATGATCATGTTGAGCTTCCAGGCTATGGAGGTGACTTCTACGAGGACTACTACGGATCGGTCTGAGTTAGTGGTAGTATCACTAGTTCGCACTAGCTGTGTCGTCTATCGTCCCGCGTGACTCGTGGGATATGACCTAGTTTGTACTCCTTCCGGAGGTGTAGAAAAATAATGTATAGGAGCTTGGAATGCCTCCGATGAGATGTAATCCTCTTTTCACCGTAATAGTACTTTGTTTGGTCTTGTACTAAACCCTGTATGGTGTGTATGACGATGGAATAAAGAAGCAGTTTCTGTATCTACCATGTCATACGGATGATCATCTTGCATTTCGAGTTATTCCTTACATTTTATCCTATGTCGGAATCTTATCATCCTGACTAAATCGTTGTCTTGTTTACCTAGGATGGTCAACACGCGCGCTAACCCTGCTTCTCAAGAGCAGGCCGAAGGCAGTGAAGGTAGGAATGAAAATCTGCCTCATCCTCCTTCCCTAGCCGAGGTTATGATGGAAGCTGAGAGAAACAAGCGGGAGACCAACCGTTTGTTGGAGCGTATTGAACAGAACACAGCACACCATCAGAGGACTAACGTGGTGTCACTCAGTGATTTTATCAAATTGCATCCACCCACGTTCCACCACTCCGTCGAGCCTCTCGACGCTGATGACTGGCTTCGCAGTATCGCTCACAAACTGCGTTCCGCGCTGGTAGCGGAGGCTGACAAGGTCACCTTTGCTGCATATCATCTTGAAGGCCCCGCCAGTCTATGGTGGGAGAATTATGGAGCTATGCGCCCAGCGGGCCATGTCACTACTTGGGCTGAATTCAGCGAGGCTTTCCGTGAACATCACATTCCGGAGGGTCTCATGGACCGTAAACGTGAAGAATTTTGCAGTTTCACCCAAGGCCGACTTTCTGTGGATGCTTACAGCAGGGAGTTTGGTAATCTCGCACGATATGCAACCGAGGAAGTGTCTACCGATGCCAAGAAGCAAGCAAGGTTCCGTAAGGGCCTTAGTCCTGAGCTTCGCCGTGACCTCCGTCTGCATGAGTGCACAACTTTTCAGAAACTTGTCAACAAAGCCATCAGTGCTGAAACTGGTCAGACTGACTATGACGCAACACGCAAGCATGGCCGTGACATGGGTTCCTCATCCGGTGCTGGTCCTCAGAAGCGCCGCGTGTGGGTACCCAACACCGCCCTGCCACCCAGGTTCACACCGAGGCCATCCTTCCAGGCGCCTCGCCCCGTTCAACAGTCTGCTCCAGCCAAGCCCTATGGGGGTCCAACTAACAATGCTCCTCCACGTACCAGTTCCGTGACTTGTTTCAAGTGTGGGGAATCTGGTCACTATATGCGTGAGTGTCCCCAGACCAACCCCAATCAATCTGCTAAAGCTGTTGGCCGTGGCAAGCCGACAGGAAAAATATTCCACGCCAAGCCGGTCACCGCTTCACGTGGCCATGTCAACTGTATCTCTGCCGAAGAAGCTCAAGAGGATCCCAACGTCGTTCTCGGTACGCTTCTTGTTAATTGCCACCCGGCATCTGTTCTTTTCGATACAGGAGCCTCTCATTCTTTTATATCCGAAAGTTATGCTCGTTTGCATAACGTTGCATTCTGTGACATGCCATCCACTATGGAAATTTCTACCCCTGGTTCTAGATGGCAGACCTCTAGGGTAAGTTATGGAAATGAAATCCAAGTCGACAGACTTGTTTTCCTCGCGTCTTTGATAGCCCTTAAATCTTCAGATATTAATATCATTCTGGGTATGGACTGGATGTCGGCTCATCATGCCCAAATCGATTGCTTCTCTAGGACTGTTCAACTCACCCATCCTTCGGGAAAGATAGTCAATGTCTTGACCCGAATAGCCAAGCGACAATTATATTCTCTTAACGCCAGCCCTTTGCCAGACCTTGAGGACGTTCCGGTAGTCCGTGACTTCCCGGATGTCTTTCCAGAGGAATTGCCAGGTGTTCCACCTGACAGGGATGTTGAGTTTGTAATAGACCTCATTCCAGGAACCGTTCCGATTGCTAGAAGACCTTATAAGATGGCACCCCTAGAACTAGCCGAGCTTAAGAAACAACTCGATGAGTCCTTGAAAAAGGGTTTCATCCGACCTAGCTCTCTCCGTGGGCTTGCCCCGTCCTATTCGTCAAGAAGAAGGATGGTACGGACCGGATGGTTGTAGATTACCGACCTGTCAATTTGGTCACAATCAAGAACAAATATCCGCTTCCCAGGATCAACGACCTGTACGATCAGCTCGCTGGATCCTCAGTCTTCTCCAAGATGGATTTGAGGTTGGGCTACCATCAAATCAAAATCAGAAACGGGGACATTCCTAAAACGGCCTTTGTTACTCGTTATGGCCAATACGAGTACACCGTCATGTCCTTCGGTTTAACCAACGCTCCAGCCACCTTTTCTCGGTTAATGAACTCAATCTTCATGGAGTATTTGGATAAATTCGTCGTGGTTTACCTCGATGATATACTCATCTACTCCAAGAACGAGGAAGAACATGCCGAACATCTAAGGCTAGTGTTGCAGAAACTTCGAGAGCATCGCCTTTATGCCAAATTTTCTAAATGTGAATTCTGGTTGTCAGAAGTGACCTATCTGGGTCATGTAATATCTGGTAAAGGTATTGCTGTTAACCCTGAGCGAGTTCAAGCCGTCCTTAATTGGACTCCACCTGAATCGGTCAAGCAAGTTCGGAGCTTTCTGGGCTTAGCGAGCTATTGTCGTCGCTTTGTCGAGAACTTCTCCAAGGTTGCTAAACCTCTAACCGAACTCCTCAAGAAAGATAAGAAGTTCGAGTGGACTCCACAATGTGAGCACAGCTTTCAGGAACTGAAAAGACGCCTGACTTCTGCTCCCGTACTGGTACCGCCAGACTTCTCCAAGGACTTTGTTATCTACTGCGACGCCTCGCGACAAGGACTAGGTTGCATTCTCATGCAAGATCGACACGTAATTGCCTACGCTTCACGGCAATTGCACCCACATGAGGAGAATTATCCTACTCATGATCTAGAGCTTGCAGCCGTAGTCTATGCACTTAAGACCTGGCGACATTACCTCCTCGGTAATCGTTGCGAAATATTCACTGATCACCAAAGTCTGAAGTACATCTTCACCCAACCGGATTTGAATCTCAGGCAAAGACGTTGGGTCGAGTTGATCACAGATTTCGACTTAGGAATAACCTACACCCCAGGGAAAGCCAACGTCATGGCTGATGCGCTAAGTCGTAAATCTTATTGTAACAATCTGATGTTACAACAAAGTCAACCGCTTCTCCATGAGGAATTTCGGAAGCTTAACCTTCACATTGTTCCTCAAGGATTTCTTTCCACCTTGGTGGCGAAACCTACTCTTACGGATCAAATCATTGCTGCCCAGAAGCGAGATAAGGGAATAGCTAAGATCAAGGAGAACATTGCTAGCGGAGGTGCTAGTTGTTTCTCCACAAATGATCATGGTGTTGTGTACTTTGAGAACCGTCTAGTGGTTCCCAAGAACCAGCATCTACGGCAGTTGATCCTTAAGGAGGCTCATGAATCTCCTCTCACCATTCATCCCGGTAGTACTAAGATGTATCAGGACCTACGCCAGAGGTTCTGGTGGACTAGGATGAAGAGAGAAATTGCTCAGTATATTGCTAATTGCGACGTTTGTCGTCGTGTAAAAGCAGAGCACCAACGGCCTGCTGGCACCCTTCAACCCTTAGCTATTCCTGAATGGAAATGGGATAAAATTGGTATGGATTTCATTACCGGTTTTCCCAGGACCAAGAGAGGGAATAATGCTATTTTCGTCGTGGTCGATCGTCTTTCCAAAGTAGCCCATTTCTTACCTGTTCGTGAGAGTATAACCGCTAGTCAGCTGGCAGACTTATACATCTCCCGAATAGTGTCTCTCCATGGTGTTCCTTTGGAAATTAACTCGGATCGAGGAAGTCTTTTCACCTCTCGATTTTGGGAAAGTTTCCAAAATGCTATGGGAACCCGTCTCTCCTTTAGCACCGCCTTCCACCCTCAGTCGAGCGGTCAAGTGGAACGCGTCAACCAGATTCTAGAAGACATGCTTCGAGCCTCTGTTATCTCATTCGGAATGGATTGGGAGAAGTGCCTTCCATTTGCCGAATTCGCTTATAACAACAGCTATCAATCTAGCTTGGGTAAAGCCCCTTTTGAAGTTCTCTATGGACGACGGTGTCGAACACCCCTTAACTGGTCAGAGACCGGGGAAAGACAATTCTTTGGCCCGGATATGATTCAGGAAGCAGAAGAACAAGTTCGCATCGTTCGTGAAAAGTTGAAAACAGCCCAATCTCGTCAAAAGAGTCAATATGACCGAAAACATAAGGCTATGACTTTCGAGGTTGACGAGAAGGCTTATCTTCGGGTCACCCCTCTGAAGGGAACCCATCGTTTCGGTATCAAAGGCAAATTGGCTCCTCGTTACATTGGACCTTTTCGCATTCTCGCCAAACGAGGAGAAGTTGCCTACCAGTTGGAACTACCTCCGCATCTCTCCAGAGTCCACGATGTCTTCCACGTTTCTCAACTCAGGCGTTGCTTCTCGGATCCTATCCGTGAAGTGGACCACGAAACGCTTGATCTCCAGGATAATCTTACATATCGAGAGTACCCCATTCGTATCCTCGATCAGGCCGAGCGTACCACTCGACGCCAGAACATCAAGTTCCTCAAAGTACAATGGTCGCACCATTCTGAGGATGAAGCAACTTGGGAAAGGGAGGATCGTCTTCGACTCGAGTACCCCGCCTTCTTTCCGGAGGAACCCAAATCTCGGGACGAGATTCTTTTGAGTGGGGGTGAGTTGTCACACCCTAGCTAGTCATGCATTAGAGTGTGTGCATCATGTTTAAATTCCATTTAACTTGAAATGGGGATTTGTGAAACCCTCAGAATCATTTTGAAAATGACCCAAATAAAAATTTCTCCAAAAGGTCCAAGAAAATGCTCATGTTGCTCTCTGAAAATATTGGACAGAGATAAAAATCAAACCAATATTTTTAGTGGCTCATGGACATTTATTTTGGGCATTTGGAATTAATGCATAAATATTTGCATTGGAAATATATTTCTATATATATGAAATATGGTCCAAATATTATGCCATTTATAAAGGAGCTCTGGAATAATATATCTAGCCCCTGCAAAAATTGGCATAAGTTAAATAAATGATTTAATATATTATTTAAATCAAAACAAATGTCAGAAATTAGAAAACAGAAAAAAATAAAAGGGAGAAGCTTACCTGGGCTCCTCCCTGTGCAGCCCATCCAGCTGGCCGGCCCAGCCAGCAGGCGGCCCAGCCCGCCTCCCTCCTCTGTCGTCTTCGTCCCGACAGAGGGAGGGGAGTGTGGCCGGCGCGCGCGCCCGCCACCGCGCCACGCCACCTCTCTCCCTGCTTGCCTGCCCTCCCCTCCTCGCTCGATGCCCCGGACGACGCCACGCCTCCCCTCCTGCTCTCTCTCACTCTCCCTCGGCTCTCCTCTCCTCTCCCTCGCTCTCTCTCTCACACGGCCGAACACCACCGTCGCCGCCGTTCGCCATAGCAGCCATCTCCGGCCACCCCTCGCTCCCCCGACTAGCTCAGAAGCTCCGCCACAACCCCCTCTTCTTCCCCACCGCTCCACGGGCCTCCGGAAGCCCTGCATCGCCGCCACGTCGCCGTTCCCCTCTTCGGGCTCCGACCATCATCGCCGACGAATTCGCCGTCTCCAGCGCGTCTCCGAGCCCGCTTCGACGCCCACTGCAACCGCGGTGAGCCCCCGAGTCGTTTCCCCCTTCTTCCCGGGTCTCTTTCGACCTCTAGGCCTTAGCCCCACCTTGGCCGAGAGCTCCACGCCGCCGGCGATGTCGCCGTCGTGGCCACGGTCACCGTAGCGCCCAACCGAGCACACTATCGTGCTCCACGCCTCACTAGGAGCACGCAGCACGCACCAACGCCTCCCCAAACACCCTGCAACGCCGACTCCGACCGCACCCGAACTCCGGCCGCCGCTCACGAGCTCGCCGTCGACGGTACCGGCCACCCCAGGCTCGGCCACCACCACCGTTCGACGCGCGGGAGCAAGAGCTCTCCAACGAGCCCAAGAACGGCCTCGCCCGTGCCCTGTAGCGCGATCCCGCATCGCGCCGCCGTCTCGGGCCTCGCCGGCGTCACGTCGCCGGTGGGGTTTGACCACCTTGACCACGGCAGTGACCCCCCTGAGTCACTGACAGGTGGGCCCCGTCGCCAGGTGGACATTAGGATTAGCGCTAACCACTGTTAGTTAACCCCCTGACACTGACCAGTGGGCCCCAGCGCCACTAATTAGTAATTAGGATTAATTTAACCCTGTTTAACCCCCCTGTCACTGACGTGTGGGCCCCACACGTCAGGTTTGACCTCAGCCAGCCGCAGTTGACCACTGACGTCATGATGACGTCATGCTGGCGCAATAACTATAATTTCTGGATTTAATTTAAATCAGGAAATTCCAGAATATAATTTAAACTTCAAAAATTCATAACTTTTATTCTGTAACTCCAAATTGGACAAATTATATATGAAAAATGATCAGAAAAATCCAATCTATCCATCTGTACTATTTTCATGCATGATCAAACAAGTTAAATTGATGTTTTAAGCAGAACAAGGAAAAGCACTTTAAAAGGCCATATTTGAATTTGAAATTTGAATCCTTGATTCAAATTTGCTCAAACCCTTCTGGTTTTAGTTGCATTAGCCCAACACACTCATATTGCCATGTTTCATGCATGCATCATATTGTTGCACATTGTTTGGTGATGGTTGTGTATCGGTGTCCTTTGCGACAGGTTCTGCCTCCGAGGAGTACCGTGATTACCCTAACGAAGAACCGTATCAGTGCATCGAACCATCAGGCAAGCAACCAACCATTTGATCATATCGATACAATCCCATGTTCTCGCTCCTGCTCTCTTTTACTGCATTAAGACAACGCGATTCAAACTGCTGTGTGCTACGGTAGTTGAACCCATTTCCTCTGCATGACCTGTCATTGCCACAGTAACTAGATGAAACCCACTAGCATGTGTAGGAGTTGATTGAGCCATATGTATGTGTTGTTCCTACCTTGCTATGCCTGCTATGCTTAGAGTCGTGTCAGGTCTGGTTCATCTGGGTGATGGGCTAGAGTGAAATGATTATGTCGGTAATGAGAGTGGTGTGGTGAACACGATTTGGTAAAGGTATCGATGAGAGGCCATGTAGGAGTACATGGTGGGTTGTTTCATTGAAGCCGACCTTAAGCACTGAGATCTGTATGCGTGATTTAAGATACAGCTACTACCATGCATTGGGCCCTGAAATATGACCCCGCTCGACTTCTTATTCACCCTAGCTCTCTGTCCAGGAGTTGCAAGTAGTTTCTGGTGTTTGTAGCCTACTGGAGGCCGTGGACAGCGCTGACCGTAGGGGTGGGCTGTGATGCGGTAGGTACGTGGCCGGGTGTACCGAATACCCGTTAGGTATCTCGGGAACCCTGTTCACATCGTTCGGGGCCGTATGGGAAACCTCGGCCGGACTCCCTGCGGATGGAACCTGAATAGGCGATAAACCTGGACTAGAGGCTTAAGTGTTTAGGTAGGTCGTGGTCTACACCCACGTCGGCTTTCGCTTGAAGTCTGCCGAGCACATGTCGTGTGCAGACGCTAAGTGGTGGAAACATGTATGAAGAAGTACACCCCTGCAGGGTTATCATAATCTATTCGAATAGCCGCGTCCGCGGTAAAGGACTACTTGGTTGCCTATACAGTTCATAGACAAGTAAATGGAAACTGTTAAAAGCCTCAAGATAAGTGTGAGTGCCGAGGATGGCTCTTCCGTAGGAAGACGGAGGTGGATCCTCGGTAGTGTATTGAAGTGGTGAGTAGTGGACTCGTGTGCGCAAAACCATTTCAAGTTGGAGTATCGTAGGATAGCCTAGCCAAGAGTCAAAGCTGGCTTGCTGCAATAACTCCACCAACCCTTCTTGATACTAAGCATGTATGTAGGATCTGATGTAAGTCTTGCTGAGTACCTTTGTACTCATGTTGCTATAATTTACATTTTTACAGAAGACGCTGCAACCCCTTCTGATGGGTTCTATGTAGACGTTGACATCAACGAGTAGGCTAAAGACCCAGGTGGTGACCCTGAGCTTGTGAAGGACCACGTAGTATAGCTAGGCTTTCCAAGCCTCTTTTATTTTACTAGTTGTCTGTACTCAGACAAGTTACTTCCGCTGCTGGTTTGTATGACTGTATGACTTGTATGTTGGGTCGTGAGACCCGTACCTTTGTGTATGTTATGTATGGCTCCCTGAGCCTTAAATAAAGTACTTGTGTCGTAGAGTCATGTTGTGATGCTTCGTTGTATTTGCACATATCGAGCATATTGTGTGTATGATTGAAATGCTTGGTATGTGTGGGATCTGACTATCTAGTTGTTTATCTTTAGTAGCCTCTCTTACCGGGAAATGTCTCCTAGTGTTACCGCTGAGCCATGGTAGCTTGCTACTGCTCTGGAACACTTAGGCTGGCCGGCATGTGTCCTTCTTCGTTCCTGTGTCTGTCCCTTCGGGGAAATGTCACGCTTTGAGTACCGGAGTCCTGTTAGCCCGCTACAGCCCGGTTTACCGGAGTCCTGCTAGCCCAGTGCTACAGCCCGGACCCACTTGCTGATGACCGACACGTTCGAAGCTGGGTCATGGATGCCTGTCCCTGTAAGTCTGTGCCACTTTGGGTTTACGACTAGTCATGTCAGCCCAGGCTCTTTATCATATGGATGCTAGCGACACTATCATATACGTGAGCCAAAAGGCGCAAATGGTCCCGGGCAAAGGTAAGGCGACACCCGTGGGGATACCGTGCGTGAGGCCGCAAAGTGATATGAGGTGTTACCGGCTAGATCGATGTGACATCGAGTCGGGGTCCTGACATATTGTGGACTTGAGGTTGTTTCCTCGGAAAGTGTACCGTATGCTCATTGCCATTAACGTGAAAAGTGACATTGCCTTTGGTGCAATCAATAACAGCCCCTGTAGTATTAAAAAAGGGTCTTCCAAGGATAATAGACATACTATTGTCCTCGGGAATATCAAGAATAACAAAGTCTGTTAAAATAGTAACGTTTGCAACCACAACAGGCACATCCTCACAAATACCGATAGGTATAGGAGTTGATTTGTCAGCCATTTGCAAAGATATTTCAGTAAGTGTCAACTTATTCAAATCAAGTCTATGATATAAAGAGAGAGGCATAACACTAACACCGGCTCCAAGATCACATAAAGCAGTTTTAACATAGTTTCTTTTAACGGAGCATTGTATAGTTGGTACTCCTGGATCTCCAAGTTTCTTTGGTATTCCACCCTTAAAAGTATAATTAGCAAGCATGGTGGAAATTTCAGCTTCCAAGTATCTTTCTTTTATTAGTAACAATTTCCTTCATATATTTAGCTTAAGGGTTCATTTTAAGCATATCAGTCAAATGCATACGCAAAAAGATAGGTCTAATCATTTCAGCAAAGCGCTCAAAATCCTCATCATCCTTTTCTTGGATGGTTTAAGAGGAAAAGGCATGGGTTTCTGAAACCATGGTTCTCTTTCTTTACCGTGCTTCCTAGCCACGAAGTCTCTCTTATCATAACGTTGATTCTTTGATTGTAGGTTATCAAGATCAACAGCAGGTCCAATCTCTACATCATTATCATTGCTAGGTTGAGCATCAACATGAACATCATCATTAACATTATCACAAGGTTCATGTTCATTACGAGATTGTGTTTCAACATCAGAAATAAAAATATCATTGGGATTCTCAGGTGTGTCAATAACAGGTTCACTAGAAGCATGCAAAGTCCTATCATTTTTCTTTTTCTTCCTTTTAGAAGGACTAGGTACATCTACATTAGCTCTGTGAGAATCTTGCTCAATTCTCTTAGGGTGGCCTTCAGGATACAAAGGTTCCTGAGTCATTTTACCACCTCTAGTCATAACTCTAACAACATTATCATTCTTCTTGAGTGGTAACCATAGAAGCATGTTTACTAATAAGTTTAAGTTCACCTTTAACATTAGCCATATAATCACCCAAGTGTTCAAGAATATCAGCATTGTGTTTCAATTGTCTACCAACATAACCATTGATGTTTTCTTGTTTAACCATAAAGTCATAAAACTCATCCAAGCATGGGCTAGCAAACTTAGTAAATGGGATTTCACATTTATCGAATCTATAGAGAGAATTTACCTTTACTACCTTTGTCGGATTATCAAGACCATATATTTCTTCAACATGTGGTAAATTCTTAACATCTTTAGCTTTAATACCTTTTTCTTTCATAGATTTCTTTGCCTCTTGCATATCTTCAGGACTGAGAAATAGAATACCCCTCTTCTTCGAAGTTGGCTTAGGAGTTGGTTTAGGAAGTGTCCAATTATTTTCATTAGTCAACATATATTTCAATAGCAATTCAGCTTGATCAACAGTTCTTTCCCTAAAAACACAACCAACACAACTATCCAGGTGGTCTCTAGAAGCATCGGTTAGTCCATTATAAAAGATATCAAGTATTTCATTTTTCTCGAGTGGATGATCAGACAAAGCATTAAGTAATCGGAGAAGCCTCCCCCAAGCTTGTGGGAGACTCTCTTCTTCAATTTGCACAAAATTATATATTTCCCTTAAAGTAGCTTGTTTCTTATGAGCGGGGAAATATTTAGCAGATAAGTAATAAAACATATCCTGGGGACTACGCACACAACCAGGATCAAGAGAATTAAACCATGTTTTAGCATCACCCTTTATTGAGAACGGAAACAACTTAAGGATAAAGTAATAGCAAGTTTCCTCATCGTGTGTAAAGAGGGTGGCTATATCATTTAATTTAGTAAGATGTGCCACAAAAGTTTCAGATTCATAGCCATAAAAAGGATCAGATTCAACCAAAGTAATTATCTCAGGATCGACAGAAAAATCATACCAGTAATAAAGATAGGTGAAGTAGCAAAAGCAGGGTCATATTTCATTATAGCATTCAAAGACTTTTCTTTAAGCTTAGCTAATAATTTCTTAAGATCAGATCTATCATTGCAAGCAAGAAAGTCTCTAGCAGTTTCTTCATCCATAACATATCCCTCAGGAACAACAAGCAATTCATATCTAGGGGGAGAATCTTCATCATCACTTTCATCAATATTATCAGTTTCAATAATTTCATTCTCTCTACCCCTAGCAAGTTGTTCATCAAGAAATTCACCTAGTGGCACAGTAGTATCAAGCATAGAAGTAGTTTCATCATAAGTATCATGCAAAGCAGAAGTGGCATCATCAATAACATGCGACCTATCACAATCAATAGCATGTGTAGGTGTCGCAAGTTTACTCAAAACAGAAGGTGAATCAAGTGCAGAGCTAGATGGCAGTTCCTTACCTCCCCTCGTAGTTGTGGGAAATTTTTTGGTTCTTTGATCTTTCAAGTTCTTCATCATGATAAGCAGATATAAATCCCAAGTGACTCAAAGAATAGAGCTATGATCCCCGGCAACATCGCTAGAAAATAGTCTTGATAACCCACAAGTATAGGGGATTGCAACAGTTTTCGAGGGTAGAGTATTCAACCCAAATTTACTGATTCAACACAAGGGGAGCCAAAAAATATTACCAAGTATTAGCAGCTAAGTTGTCAATTCAACCACACCTGGAAACTTATTATCTACAACAAGGTATTTAGTAGCAAAGTAATATGATAATAGTGGTGACGGTAGCAAAGTAATATTTTTGGGTTTTGTAGCGATTGTAATAGTAGCAACGGAAAAGTAAATAAGCAAAGAACAATATATGAAAAGCTCGTAGGCATTGGATCGGTGATGGAGAATTATGTCAGATGCGATCGATCATGCAACAGTTATAACATAGGGTGACACAGAACTAGCTCCAGTTCATCAATGTAATGTAGGCATGTATTCCGAATATATATAGTCATACGTGCTTATGGAAAAGAAATTGCATGACATCTTTTGTCCTACCCTCCCGTGTTAGCGGGTTCCTATTGGAAACTAAGGGATATTAAGGCCTCCTTTTAATAGAGTACCGGACCAAAGCATTAACACATAGTGAATACATGAACTCCTCAAACTGCGGTCATCACTGGTAATGGTCCCGATTATTGTCACTTCGGGGTTAACGGATCATAACACATAATAGGTGACAATAGAGTTGCAAGATAGGATCAAGAACTCACATATATTCATGAAAACATAATAGGTTCATATCTGAAATCATGGCACTCGGGCCCTAGTGACAAGCATTAATTATAGCAAAGTCATAGCAACATCAATCTCAGAACATAGTGGATACTAGGGATCAAACCCTAACAAAACTAACTCTATTACATGATAAATCGCATCCAACCCATCACCGTCCAGCAAGCCTATAATGGAATTACTCACGCACGGCGGTGAGCATCACGAAATTGATGATGGAGGAAGGTTGATGATGATGATGGCGACGGATTCCCCTCTCTGGAGCCTCGAACGAATTCTAGATCAGCCCTCCCGAGAGAGTTTAGGGCTTGGCGGCGGCTCCGTATCGTAAAATGTGATGAATTCTTCTCTCTGATTTTTTTCTCCCCGAACTCGAATATATGGAGTTGGAGTTGAGGTCGGTGGAGCGTCAGGGGGGCCACGAGGCAAAGGGGCACGCCCAGGGGGGTAGGCGCTCCCCCCATCCTCGTGGACAGGGTGTGGGCCCCCTGACGTGGATTCTTCTTCCAGTATTTTTTATATATTCCAAAAATAATCTCCGGTGATTTTCAGGTCATTCCGAGAACTTTTATTTCTGCACAAAAAAACACAATGGCAATTCTGCTGAAAACAGCGTCAGTCCGGGTTAGTTCCATTCAAATCATGCAAGTTAGAGTCCAAAACAAGGGCAAAAGTGTTTGTAAAAGTAGATACGACGGAGAAGTATCAATGCTCGGATTACTCTTGCCTATGTTGTGGACCTTGCAGTTATCAAGTGCTTTTTTTTGGGTGGGGGGATGGGGGGCTCGACTTACACTTAGATGTGGTAAGTGCCCAAGAAATAACCTCTCTGAATTTTGTTAGAATTTTTCAATTAGTAGAAATATAGCTTGCTTTGTAAAAATCATGGAATAATTGGCGAAGGCTTGGCTTTGTACTATGTGAAGTGTCATGGGTACTAGAAGGGATCCATGTAGGTTCTCCACATGAAGTCACCAAACTTCGAGATAGACAAGACATGAGAAGATAAAATCAAAAGAAAAAAACAAAATAAAGACAAAGAAAACAAAGAAAAACAAGAAGTTAAAATTCCTCTATTGCAATACACAACTAGGAGTAACTAGTTTAAAATTTGGTAACCAAGATGGTTACATTTAAAAAAACACAAATATGCAAAGTTTGCATATCTTTTCATTGATAGATAGGAGGTGTGATTGTGGAAAACATCAACATTGAAGGCTAGGGTTGCATGAACCACATTTCTATGTTTTTGTGCCAAAAATCACTAATTCTAAGTCTTTTTTTTGCAAAAACACTAGTTATCGGTTTTGGCCCATTTGATGACGATTATGATAGGTGGAGCCCACAAAAGCTAAAGTGGCATAACTATTCACCGGGACGGTGTTAGACATTGTTAGGATTTTCTAGATTTACAAAGGGGCCCTGTCGATGTCAAAACCGGCAGATCTCGGGTAGGGGGTCCCGAACTGTGCATCTAGGCGGATGGTAACAGGAGGCAGGGGACACGATGTTTTACCCAGGTTCGGGCCCTCTTGATGGAGGTAAAACCCTACGTCCTGCTTGATTTATTCTTGATGATATGGGTATTACAAGAGTTGATCTACCATGAGATAGGAGAGGCTAAACCCTAGAAGCTAGCCTATGGTATGATTGTTGTTGTCCTACGGACTAAACCCTCCGGTTTATATAGACACCGGAGAGGGTTAGGGTTACACAAGGTCGGTTACAAAGGAGGAAATATCCATATCCGTATTGCCTAGCTTGCCTTCCACGCCAAGTAGAGTACCATCCGGACACGAGACGAAGTCTTCAATTTAGTATCTTCATAGTCCAATAGTCTGGCCGAAGGATAGAGCCCGGCTGTCTGGAGACCCCCTAATCCCGAACTCCCTCAGTAGCCCCTGAACCAGGCTTCAATGACGATGAGTCCAATGCGCAGTATTGTCTTCGGCATTGCAAGGCGGGTTCCTCCTCCGAATACATCACGGAAGAATTTGAATACAAGGATAGTGTCCGACCCTGCAAAATAATTTCCACATACCACCGTAGAGAGAATAATATTTCCACAAATCTAATCTGCCGACACATTTTGGCAACATAACATTATGCCATAGCCCGGTGATTATTCGAACCATTTCCTTTGACTAGCCCCGCTCATAATGCGAGGCAGTTTCTTGACACGTCTTATCAAAGCAGAGATCGTGTTACCCTAATTATGGTATTTTCATCAATATGGGCGTGGGTAACCCAACCGCGCCATCGATTACGGCACTTGGGGGGTAAGCGAGTTTTACTAGGCTAGTGGGGGCGCATAGTTTTGGCCGCCCTTATAAAGGGATAAGGTTTAACCTTTCTCTACCCACGCCTTCTTCCTCCTTGCCCATCCATTCTTGCGCACTCGAGCCCCAACGCCCAAGTCCACATCTTTCTCCTCAACCTCCTCCAAACATGTCCGGAGCGGGAGGCAAGTGGATGGCTTCCTCCGTTATAGAGGAATACATCAAAAAGCTGCGCGGAGCCAGATACTTAGCCGCGAATATCGCGCATCGGCTGCCCGCTGCGGGGCAGATCGTCCCTACCCCAGAACCCCATGAGAGGGTAGTTTTCCTCCACCACTTCCTCCGCGGACTGGGGTTTCCCCTTCATCCATTCGCCCGCGGTCACATGTTCTACTACGGGCTGGACTTCCATGATCTGGCCCCGAACTTCATCCTCAACATTTCGGCGTTCATCATCGTTTGTGAGGCTTTCCTCCGCATCCGCCCCCACTTCGGCCTATGGCTAAAGACCTTCAATATCAAGCCGAAGGTGGTGGGCGTCTAACAAGCAGAATGCGGCGGAGCCATGGTGGGCAAGATGCCCAACGTTATATGGCTTGAAGGCTCCTTCGTGGAGACCATAAAGGGGTGTCAATCGGCGTGGTTCTACATCACCGAGCCGCGCGACACCAAATGGGTGGCTGCCCCCAAGTTTCGATCCGGATTCCCTACACGGCTCACTTCCTGGAAAGAGAAGGGCTTGTCGTGGGGTTCATCAGTGGAGACTCCAGAAATGTATCCTGAACATGACAAGCAAGAAGCTCAAGCTTGTCAACATAGTCCAGGTCCTGCTCATCCGCCGGATCCTCCCGTGACAACAACGGGACTTCAACTTGTGGGAGTTCGACCCGGCCCAGCACCAGACTCTGAGCGAGCTCTTCGACACGATGCACAAGGACGTCTAGAAGGTGTTGTTCAAGGGCGCCGAGGTCCCTCCCTCTCTCACCGAGGACCGCGGGCTAAGCGCGAAGCGCCGAGCGCATTCAGTGAGTTCTATACATCCGGTAGGATATTTATTTCCCCTAGCTTAACCATTGATGACCCACAAGTATAGGAGATCTATAGTAATCCTTTCGGTAAGTAAGAGTGTCGAACCCAACGAGGAGCAGAAGGAAATGATAAGCGGTTTTCAGCAAGGTATTCTCTGCAAGTACTGAAAGAAGTGGTAACAGATAGTTTTGTGATAGGATAAATTGTAACGATCGAGCAACAAGTAACAAAAGTAAATAAAGTGCAGCAAGGTGGCCCAATCCTTTTGTAGCAAAGGACAAGACGGAACAAACTCTTATAACAGGAAAAGCGCTCCCGAGGATACATGGGAATATCATCAAGCTAGTTTTCATCACGTTCATATGATTCGCGTTCGATACTTTGATAATTTGATATGTGGGTGGACTGGTGCTTGGGTGCTGTTCTTACTTGAACAAGCATCCCACTTATGATTAACCTCTATTGCAAGCATCCGCAACTACAACAAAAGTATTAAGGTAAACCTAACCATAGCATGAAACATATGGATCCAAATCAGCCCCTTACGAAGCAACGCATAAACTAGGGTTTAAGCTTTTGTCACTCTAGCAACCCATCATCTACTTATTACTTCCCAATGCCTTCCTCTAGGCCCAAATAATGGTGAAGCGTTATGTAGTCGACGTTCACATAACACCACTAGAGGCTAGACAACATACATCTTATCAAAATATCAAACGAATACCAAATTCAAATGACTACTCATAGCAAGACTTCTCCCTTGTCCTCAGGAACGAACGTAATTACTCACAAAGCATATTCATGTTCATAATCAGAGGGGTAATGATATGCATATAGGATCTGAACATATGATCTTCCACCAATTAAACCAACTAGCATCAACTACAAGGAGTAATCAACATTACTAGCAACCTACTGGCACCAATCCCGGACTTTGAGACAAGAATTGGATACAAGAGATGAACTAGGGTTTGGAGATGAGATGGTGTTGGTGAAGATGTTGATGGAGATTACCCTCTCCCGACGAGAGGAGCGTTGGTGATGACGATGGTGATGATTTCCCCCTCCGGGAGGGAAGTATCCCCGGCAGAACAGCTCTGCCGGAGCTCTAGATTGGATCCGCCAAGGTTCCGCCTCGTGGCGGCGGAGTCTCGTCCCGAAAAGTTCCTTCTTATGTTTTTCTCATCGAAAGACCTCATATAGGAGAAGATGGGCATCGGAGAGCCACCAGGGGGCCCACGAGGTAGGGGGCGCGCCCTAGGGGGGGGGGCGCCCCCCACCCTCGTGAGCAGGGTGTGGGCCCCCTGGCCTTCATCTTTGGCGTGGATTTTTCTTTATTTCTTCTAAGACGTTCCGTGGAGTTTCAGGACATTTGGAGTTGCGCAGAATAGGTCTCTAATATTTGCTCCTTATCTAGACTAGAATTCCAGCTGCCGGCATTCTCCCTCTTTATGTAAACCTTGTAAAATAAGAGAGAATAGCCATAAGTATTGTGATATAAAGTGAAATAACAGTCCATAATGCGATAAATATCGATATAAAATCATGATGCAAAATAGACGAATCAACTCCCCCGAGCTTAGACCTCGCTTGTCCTCAAGCGAAAAGCCGATAACAATAAATATGTCCTCATGTTTAGAGGTAGAGGCGTCGATAAAAATAAAATACGGACATGAAGGCATCATGATTATTCTTATAACAACAACATATATAGATTTCGTCATATGATTACTTATGTTCAAGTGATGATCTATTCACAATGCAAGAGTATAAATCATAAACCTTATTGGGCTCCAACAAACTATAATCTCAGTCATTGAAGCAATTGCAATTTATCATAACATTGGAAAGAGTCTATGTCAGAGCTAAAAAGCAAGTCCACATACTCAACTATCATTTAGTCTCCCATAATTGATAACACTCACGCAATACTTGTGGTTACGGAGCTTTAATCGGACACAGAGAAAGATAGGGGCTTATAGTTTTGCCCCACAACCTTTTACCTCAAGGGTAATGTCAACAATAATGGTTCATGCTCCCCTACATCCAATTATATATATATATATATATCATGTTCTTTCCAACATGCTGAGCTTGCCAAAGGATAAAATGAAAAAGGAAAGGTGAAGATCACCATGACTCTTGCATAAGGTAGGAGATAATAATAAAGGATAGGCCCTTCGCAGAGGGAAGCAGAGGTCGCCATGCGCTTTTATGGTTGGATATATATATATAATCTCAATGCGAAAGAACGTCAGTTTATATTGCCACTTGTGATATGAACCTTTATTATGCAGTCCGTCGCTTTATTACTTCCACATCACAAGATCGTATAAAGCTTATTTCTCACACACCAATCAATCATACATATTTAGAGCAATTTTTATTGCTTTGCACCGATGACAACTTACTTGAAGCATCTTACTCGATCCATAGATAGATATGGTGGACTCTCATGGCAAAACTGGTTTAGGGATATTTGGAAGCACAAGTAGTATTTCTACTTGGTGTTGAGAATTTGGCTAGCATGAGGGGGAAAGGCAAGCTCAACAAGTTAGAGGAACCATGACAACATACTTTATCTCAGATATAAGAAAGACATAACTCATTACATTGTCTTCCTTGTCCAATATCAACTCTTTAGCATGTCATATTTTGATGAGTGCTCTCAATCATAAAAGATGTCAATGATAATATATCTATATGTGAAACCTCTCTTTCCTTATTACTTCCTATTAATTGCGACAATGACCAAAGCTATGTCTGCCAACCGCCAACAACTTTTAATCATCATACTCTTTCTATGCGAAGTCATTACTCTCAATAAGATCAATATGAACTTTTTTGTTTCTTTTATTCTTTTCACTTTTCTTTTATTCACCGAAGATCATGGCAAAATAATCAAGCCCTTGACTCAACACTAATCTTTATTATATATAGCTCACGGACTCGATTACATAGAGAGATCATAAAGCAAAACTCAAAACTAGATCATGCCATAGACTTTATTCTACTAGATCAAGATACTACTAATAGGATCAAACTAAGAAAAACGGTAAAGATAGGAGTTGTGATTGTGATACGATAGCGGGGCACCTCCCCCAAGCTTGGCAGTTGCCAAGGGGAGTGCCCAAACCTGTGTGATTATGTCTCCTTCTTTGTTGGTGAAGAAGGTGGTGTTGTTGTTGATGATACGGGCTTAGGCTTCTCCCTTAATTTGCGCTTGAGGACGGCATTTTGATCCCTGAGAGATCATCAATTTCCCACTCCAGGGTTAATATCTTTTTGCATAGGTCCTGCTTATTTTCCTGCAAGAGACGAAAAGGGATAAACTCGAACTTGGGTTTCTTTACCCTATCAGGGTGACTTGGCTTTTTGAACTCCACGTGCATGTCCCTAGGTTGAGGTGATGGTGCTTCATCTTCATATGAGCTTGTCTCCTCCTTCCCCTTGGGTTCATAGTCCTATTCTTCCTCCATGGTCCATCCATTATGTTCCACATATCCATAGACCTTTGGATTTGCTAAGCAATCATCCACATAGCTTTCTCCTTCCGAATCCTGGGAAGACATGTTGATTTTATCTACAACAGGACAGCTCGAAACAAAGACAGGTGATTTTTGCATGATACGGGATTCAAAACCTCCGGGAGATTATATAATGAATTTTTACCAACCAAAATACGTAACGTGCAAGAAAACGGAGTCCGGAAGGCACACGAGGCGCTCATGAGGTAGGGGCGCGCCTAGTGGGGTAGGGCGCGTCCACCACCCTCATGGGGCCCTCGTGTCCTTCCCGGATTGCTACTTATTTTTCTATTTTTCTAAATATTACAAAACGGAGAAATATTGACTTAAAAATTGTTTTGGAGTCGGTTTACTTACCGTACCACATACCTATTCCTTTTCGGAGTCTGAAACTTTCCGGAAAGTGTCCCATATGTATTCCTCCGGGGTTACAGTTTCAATAATATTGGTTTCAACACTTATGGGATTACCTGAGATATAATGTTTAATTCTTTGACCATTTACCACCTTTGGATTTGTGCCTTCAAAGTTGTTGATTTTTATGGCACCAGAACGATAGACCTCCTCGATAACATAGGGTCTTCCCATTTAGAGAGAAGTTTTCTTGCAAAAAAATCTTAAACAAGAGTTGTATAGCAATACATAATCACCTACATTAAACTCACGCTTTTGTATCCTTTTGTCATGCCATGTTTTAACTTTTTCTTTAAACAACTTGGCATTTTCATAAGCTTGGGTTCTCCATTCATCAAGTGAGCTAATATCAAATAACCTCTTCTCACCGGCAAGTTTAAAATCATAATTAAGCTCTTTAATAGCCCAATATACCTTATGTTCTAGTTCGAGAGGTAAGTGACATGCTTTTCCATAAACCATTTTATACGGAGACATACCCATGGAATTTTTATATGCAGTCCTATATGCCCATAATGCATCATCAAGTTTCTTAGACCAATTCTTTCTAGACCTATTAACAGTCTTTTGTAAAATTAATTTGAGCTCTCTATTGCTCAACTCTACTTGACCACTAGACTGTGGGTGATAAGGAGATGCAATTCTATGATTAACATCATATTTAGCAAGCATTTTACGGAAGGCACCATGAATAAAGTGTGAACCACCATTAGTCATTAAATATCTAGGGACTCCAACCTCGGAAAAATAACTTCTTTAAGCATTTTAATAGAAGTGTTATGGTCAGCACTACTAGTTGGAATAGCTTCTACCCACTTAGTAACGTAATCAACAACAACTAAAATATGTGTGTATCCATTAGAGGCAGGAAAAGGTCCCATATAATCAAAGCCCCAAACATCAAACAGTTCAATAACAAGTGAATAATTCATAGGCATTTCTTGACGTCTACTAATATTACCAATTCTTTGACATTCATCACAAGACAAGACAAACTTACGGGCATCCTTGAAGAGAGTAGGCCAATAAAAACCAGATTGCAATACCTTATGTGCAGATCTATCTCCAGCGTGGTGTCCTCCATAAGACTCGGAATGACACCTGCGTAGGATCTGTTCCTGTTCATGCTCAGGTAAACAACGTCTAATAACACCATCTACTCCTCCTTTATAAAGATGTGGGTCATCCCAATAGTAATGTCTCAAGTCATAGAAGAACTTTTTCTTTTGCTGGTATGTGAAGCTAGGTAGTATAAACTTAGCAACAATATAATTAGCATAATCAGCATACCATGGAGTACTATGAGAAGTACTTATAACATTTAATTGTTCATCAGGAAAGTCATCATTAATAGGTAGTGGGTCATCAAGAATATTTTCTAACCTAGACAAGTTGTCTGCAACGGGGTTCTCAGCTCCCTTCCTATCAACAATATGCAAATCAAATTCTTGTAGCAAGAGAAACCATCTAATAAGTCTAGGTTTAGCATCTTTCTTTTCCATAAGGTATTTAATAGCAGCATGATCAGTGTGAATAGTTACTTTAGAATCAACAATATAAGGTCTGAACTTATCACAAGCAAATACAACTGCTAAAAGCTCTTTTTCAGTAGTGGCATAATTTCTTTGAGCATTGTCTAGAGTCTTACTAGCATAATGAATAACATTTAATTTCTTATCAACTCATTGACCTAGAACAGCACCTACAGCATAATCACTATCATCACACATAATTTCAAAGGGTAAATTCCAATCAGGTGGCTGAACAATAGGTGCAGAGACTAATGCTTTCTTAAGTATTTCAAATGCTTCTACACAATCATCATCAAAGACAAATGGTATATCTTTTTGCAATAAATTAGTCAGAGGCCGAGAAATTTTTGAGAAGTCCTTAATGAACCTCCTATAAAACCGGCATGACCAAGGAAACTTCTTATACCTTTGATGTCCTTGGGACATGGCATCTTTTCAATAGCATCAACCTTGGGCTTTATCAACTTCAATACCTCTTTCAGAAACTTTGTGCCCCAAGACAATACCTTCATTAACCATAAAGTGGCACTTTTCCCAATTCAAGACAAGATTAGTTTCTTCACATCTCTGCAAAACTCGATCAAGATTGCTCAAGCAAACATCAAAAGAGGAACCATAGACGGAAACGTCGTCCATGAAAACCCCACAAATCTTTTCACAAAAGTCAGAGAATATAGCCATCATGCATCTTTGAAAGGTAGCAGGTGCATTACATAAACCAAAAGGCATACGTCTATAAGCAAAATTACCAAAAGGGCATGTAAAAGTAGTCTTTGATTGATCTTTAGCCAACATAGGTATTTGAGAGAAACCAGAATAACCATCTAGAAA
Source organism: Triticum aestivum (assembly GCF_018294505.1). Lineage (NCBI taxonomy): Eukaryota > Viridiplantae > Streptophyta > Magnoliopsida > Poales > Poaceae > Triticum > Triticum aestivum. The sequence continues at coordinate 557,120,362 of NC_057806.1, forward strand.
GCAATAGTGTGTGTGTTTGCATAATCTTTCTAGCATTTGATAAATAAAAGGTAAGGGGTAATGATCTTTCTTAGTAGCTTTATTTAATTTGCGGAAATCAATTACCATCCTATAACCTATGATAACTCTTTGTGGAATCAATTCATCTTTATCATTAGGAACAATAGTAATACCTCCCTTTTTAGGGACACAATGGACATGACTTACCCACTCACTATCAGCAACGGGATAAATTATACCCGCCTCCAAAAGCTTGAGTATTTCTTTCTTACCACTTCTTTCATTTTAGGATTCACACGTCGTTGGGGATCACGAACTGGTTTGGCATTTGCTTCCAAATTTATTTTATGTTGACATAGAGTGGGACTAATGCCCTTAAGATCATCAAGATTATATCCAATAGTAGCACGATGCTTCTTTAGAGTTTTCAATAATCTTTCTTCTTCATGTTCTTAAAGGTTAGCACTAATAATAACAGGATATATCTTCTTTTCATAAGGATAAGCATATTTAAGATTATCAGGCAGAGGTTTAAGCGCAAACACGGGATCACCCTTGGGTGGAGGAGGATCCCCCAAAATTTCAATAGGTAGGTTATGATGCAAAATAGGTTCCTGTTTAAAGAATACTTCATCTATTTCCCTTCTTTCATTCATGAACATATCATTTTCATGGTCTAGCAAATAGTGCTCTAAAGGATCACTAGGAGGTACGGCAATATAAGAAAGACCAATAATTTCATACTTACTTGGTAATTCTTCCTCGCGATGTTGTTTACTAAATTTAGAGAAATTAAACTCATGAACCATATCATCCAAGCCAGCAGTAACAACATTCTTTTCACAATCTATCTTAGCATTAATAGTGTTGAAGAAGGGCCTACCAAATATGATGGGACAAAAGCTATCTTGTGGGGAAGTAAGAACAAGAAAATCAGCAGGATATTTAGTTTTCCCACACAAGACTTCAACATCTCTAACAATTCCAATTGGTGCAATAGTATCTCTATTAGCAAGTTTAATTGTGACATCAATATCTTCTAACTCAACAGGTGCAATATCATGCATAAATTCTTTGTATAAGTCATGAGGTATAACACTAGCACTAGCACCTATATCACATAAGCCATGATAACAATGATATCCTATTTTAACAGAAATAACAGGCACGCCTACCACATGTCTATGTTTATCTTTAGCACAAGGTTTAGCAATTCTAGCAGTTTCACCTTTGAACTGAATAACATGCCCATCAATATTATCAGACAAGAGATCTTTAACAATAGCAATATTGGGTTCTACTTTAACTTGCTCAGGAGGTGTATATGTTCTAATATTGCTTTTATGAACAACAGTTGAAGCTTTAGCATGATCCTTTACTCTAACAGGGAAAGGTGGTTTCTCAATATAAGAAGTAGGAACAATAGGATCATTATAAGTGATAGTCTTTTCTTCAACTTTAATAGGTGCAGCTACTTTTACTTCTATGGGAGGATGATATTTAAACCACTTCTCCTTAGGGAGATCAACATAAGTAGCAAAAGATTCACAGAAAGAAGCTACTATCTTAGAGTGAAGTCCATATTTAGTGCTAAACTTACGAAAAATATCGGTATCCATAAAAGATTTAACACAATCAAACTTAGGTGTCATACCTGACTCCTTACCTTTGTCGAGGTCCCAATCTTCAGAGTTGCGTTTAATTCTATCCAATAAATTCCATCTGAATTCAACAGTCTTCATCATAAAAGAGCCAGCACAAGAAGTATCGAGCATGTTGCGATTGTTTTTAGAAAGCCGAGCATAAAAACTTTGCATAATTATTTCTCTCTGGAGCTCATGATTGGGGCATGCATATAACATTGATTTAAGCCTCCCGCAAGCTTGAGCGATGCTTTCTCCTTCGCGAGGCCAGAAATTATATATATAATTGCAATCACGATGAACAAGATGCATAGGGTAATATTTTTGATGAAATTCCATCTTCAATCTTTTATAGTCCCACGATCTCATATCATCACATTGTCTAGACCATATCAATGCGTCTCCCTTCAAAGATAAAGGGAAGGCCTTCTTCTTAGCAACATCATCGTATACCTACAAGCTTAAATAATCCACAAACTTCATCCACATATATTAAGTGCTCATCAGGATGCTTTGTTCCATCTCCTGTAAAAGGGTCAGCTAGCAGTCTTTCCATCATACCCAAAGGAAATTCAAAAGGAGTTTCATTTTCCATAGGTTCAGTAGGTTGAGGAGCAACTCTTTTCTCTACTGGACGGGGTGAAGATACCCCGAACAAGCCCCTCAAAGAATTACTTTCTATAGTAACAAGTGACAGTAAATTTCAGCACACTATATAAATATTTCCTTACCAAATTCCACTTACCAAAGGCACTACACTCGCCGGCAATGGCGCTAGAAAAGAGTCTTGATGACCACAAGTATAGGAGATCTATCATAGTCCTTTAGATAAGTAAGAGTGTCGAACCCAACGAGGAGCAGAAGGAAATGATAAGAGGTTTTCAGCAAGGTATTCTCTGCAAGTACTGAAAGAAGTGGTAACAGATAGTTTTGTGATAGGATAAATTGTAACGAGCAACAAGTAACAAAAGTAAATAAAGTGCAGCAAGGTGGCCCAATCCTTTTGTAGCAAAGGACAAGCGGGAACAAACTCTTATAATAGGAAAAGCACTCCCGAGGACACATGGGACTTATCGTCAAGCTAGTTTTCATCACGTTCATATGATTTACGTTCGATACTTTGATAATTTGATATGTGGGTGGACTGGTGCTTGGGTGCTGTTCTTACTTGAACAAGCATCCCACTTATGATTAACCTCTATTGCAAGCATCCGCAACTACAACAAAAGTATTAAGGTAAACCTAACCATAGCATGAAACATATGGATCCAAATCAGCCCCTTACGAAGCAACGCATAAACTAGGGTTTAAGATTCTGTCACTCTAGCAACCCATCATCTACTTATTACTTCCCAATGCCTTCCTCTAGGCCCAAATAATGGTGAAGCGTTGTGTAGTCGACGTTCACATAACACCACTAGAGGGTAGACAACATACATCTTATCAAAATATCAAACGAATACCAAATTCACATGACTACTCATAGCAAGACTTCTCCCTTGCCCTCAGGAACGAACGTAATTACTCACAAAGCATATTCATGTTCATAATCAGAGGGGTAATGATATGCATATAGGATCTGAACATATGATCTTCCACCAATTAAACCAACTAGCATCAACTACAAGGAGTAATCAACACTACTAGCAACCTACTAGCACCAAGGACTTTGAGACAAGAATTGGATACAAGAGATGAACTAGGGTTTGGAGATGAGATGGTGCTGGTGAAGATGTTGATGGAGATTGCCCTCTCCCGATGAGAGGAGCGTTGGTGATGACGATGGTGATGATTTCCCCCTCCGGGAGGGAAGTATCCCCGGCAGAACAGCTCTGCCGGAGCTCTAGATTGGATCCGCCAAGGTTCCGCCTCGTGGCGGCGGAGTCTCGTCCCAACAAGTTCCTTCTTATTTTTTTCTCATCGAAAGACCTCATATAGGAGAAGATGGGCATCGGAGAGCCACTAGGGGGCCCACGAGGTAGGGGGCGCGCCCTAGGGGGGGGGGCGCCCCCCACCCTCATGAGCAGGGTGTGGGCCCCTGGCCTTCATCTTTGATGTGGAATTTTCTTTATTTCTTCTAAGACATTCCGTGGAGTTTCAGGACTTTTGGAGTTGCGCAGAATAGGTCTCTAATATTTGCTCCTTATCCAGACCAGAATTCCAGCTGTCGGCATTCTCCCTCATTATGTAAACCTTGTAAAATAAGAGAGAATAGCCATAAGTATTGTGATATAAAGTGAAAAAACAGTCCATAATGCGATAAATATCGATATAAAAGCATGATGCAAAATGGACGTATCAACCATGTGCGGGGTCTGATCTCCATGCCTTTGAAAGGACTGGGTGGAGACGTCGGGGCAGATTAACTGTCCGTCCTCTCTGCCCGAAGCAGGACCTTAAAGGGTCCAAGGAAGAGCTCGGCCTTGCCAAGAGGCAGCTCGAGGAGAACAAAGGTAAGAAGTACCTAGTCTATAGATCTATATAAAAGGAGAGCGATTGCAAAATGACAGGATTATCGTAAATTTGCCAGGGGCCACGACCAAGGTGGCGACCCTCAAGCAAGCGCTGTCCGAGGCCGAAAACAAAGCGGCCAAGGAGTGCACCGAGCGGGAGAGGCATGAGGCACGGGTGGGCGAGGTGCAGCAAGAGCTCCACGCTCTCGTGATGAAGCACGAGGCGCTGGAGCTTGACTTGAAGACGCGAGAGTTCGAGCTTACCACGGCCCTTGAGGGTGCAAAGAGTGCCAAGGCCGAAGCCCAAAAGGCCCTCCAGGAGATTGATGCGATGAAGAAGATAGTGGCGGGTAAGGCATTCTATATGCAAAGTAAGCATGTGAAAGTAAATTACTTGTTACTTACCCGAATCCGGACCTCTCCAGGAGCATTCGCAGATTTGCCCCGCAGCGTGTCAGATGCCGCAAAATTTTACTGGGCCGAGGAGGGAAGCTCAATGGAGAAGTTGTTCTGGGCCCAGTATACTGGTACCGAACACCCAGTACTTATGAGCGACCAGCTAAAGCAGCTGGTCGAGCTACACAAGGCGGCCGGATAGGCCATGAAGGGCTTGATAGTCCGGATGTGGCCTGGCGACGCCCTTCCCAACAGCTACTTCGGCTTGGTGAGGCGGCTTGTGGATGCCTGCCCACAGCTGGAAGTTATCATGCGGTCCGTTTGCATCGAAGGTGCACGCCGGGCTTTCGCCCGTATGAAGGTACAATGGGCCAAGCTGGACGCTGTGAAGCTGATCAAGGAAGGGCCGCCAGAGGGCAAGGAGCATCGCCACCCCGAGATGTACTATATATGAGGGTGTCCTGAAGGGTGCCCGTCACGTAGCGGATGAGTGTACGAAAGATATAATATTTGAGTGAACTCGCTCGTGTAATCCTGTATTCATGAAAACTTGTTCATATGCGCTATGCAACACTTGTTTGAATTTAAAATATTACCTTCTGTTCGGCTGTTTATCAGATCTGAGAGATGGCTAGTCGTAGGCTTCTGCCCCCATGCCACGAGTGCTGGGGTGTTCGGGATAAACCTGAGCACTCTTGTTCCCATTTTTGGGTACTTCGAGGGAGGTGCTCAGCACAGCGAACAAGGCAATCGGACTATAATGTGTTATCACTCTCACTTAGCCATAGAATACTATAATTTTAAATTTCGGTGAAGCCCCTAGTATTCGGAAGGCCGAATCTGGGGCGCGATACACGCCTTAAGCCGGACAGGGCCGACTCCTTGCTCTAAGCAGCATAAGTCTTTAAGAACTCGAAAACCTCTCGAACAGCGACCAGTCTCTCACCTTATCATGACAGTCAATTTTTGTTGGAAATATGCCCTAGAGGCAATAATAAATTGGTTATTATTATATTTCCTTGTTCATGATAATCGTTTATTATCCATGATAGAATTGTATTGATAGGAAACTCAGATACATGTGTGGATAGATAGACAACACCATGTCCCTAGTAAGCCTCTAGTTGACTAGCTCGTTGATCAATAGATGGTTACGGTTTCCAGACCATGGACATTGGATGTCGTTGATAACGGGATCACATCATTAGGAGAATGATGTGATGGACAAGACCCAATCCTAAGCCTAGCACAAAGATCGTGTAGTTCGTATGCTAAAGCTTTTCTAATGTCAAGTATCATTTCCTTAGACCATGAGATTGTGCAACTCCCGGATACCGTAGGAATGCTTTGGGTGTACCAAATGTCACAACATAACTGGGTGGCTATAAAGGTTCACTACAGGTATCTCCGAAAGTGTCTATTGGGTTGGCACGAATCGAGACTGGGATTTGTCACTCCGTGTAAACGGAGAGGTATCTCTGGGCCCACTCGGTAGGACATCATCATAATGTGCACAATGTGATCAAGGAGTTGATCACGGGATGATGTGTTACGGAACGAGTAAAGAGACTTGCCAGTAACGAGATTGAACAAGGTATCGGGATACCGACGATCGAATCTCGGGCAAGTATCGTACCGATGGACAAAGGGAATTGTATACGGGATTGATTGAATCCTTGACATCGTGGTTCATCCGATGAGATCATCGTGGAGCATGTGGGAGCCAACATGGGTATCCAGATCCCGCTGTTGGTTATTGACCGGAGAGTTGTCTCGGCCATGTCTGCATGACTCCCGAACCCGTAGGGTCTACACACTTAAGGTTCGATGATGCTAGGGTTATAGGGAAAGTATGTACGTGGTCACCGAATGTTGTTCGGAGTCCCGGATGAGATCCCGGACGTCACGAGGAGTTCCGGAATGGTCCGGAGGTAAATATTTATATATGGGAACTCATCATACGGTCACCGGAATAATTTTAGGGGTTACCGGTATTGTACCGGGACCACTGGAGGGGTTCCGGGGGTCCACCGGGAGGGTCCACCTGCCCCGGAGGGCCCTGTGGGCTGTGTGTGGAGAGGGACCAGCCCCTTAGTGGGCTGGGCGCCTCCCCCCTAGGGCCCATGCGCCTAGGGTTTGGGGGAACCCTAAAAGGGGGGGGCGCCCCACTTGCCTTGGGGGGCAAGGCAACCCCCCTGGCCGCCATCCCCTCCTCAGATTGGATCTGAGGGGGCCGGCCCCCCTCTCCCTTGCCCCTATATATATGTGGGGGGTGGGAAGGGCAGCCGCACCCAAGTTCTGGCGCAGCCCTTCCCCTCTCCCAAGTCCTCCTCTTCTCCCGCGGTGCTTGGCGAAGCCCTGCAGGATTGCCACGCTCCTCCTTCACCACCATGCCGTCGTGCTGCTGCTGGATGGAGTCTTCCCCAACCTCTCCTTCTCCCCTTGCTGGATCAAGGCGTAGGAGACGTCACCGGGCTGCACGTGTGTTGAACGCGGAGGCGCCGTGGTTCGGCGCTTAGATCGGAATCAACCGCGATCTGAATCGCTACGAGTACGACTCCTTCATCCGCGTTCTTGCAACGCTTCCGCTTAGCGATCTACAAGGGTATGTAGATGCACTCTCCTTCCCCTCGTTGCTAGATTACTCCATAGATTGATCTTGGTGATGCGTAGAAAATTTTAAATTTCTGCTACGATCCCCAACAGTGGCATCATGAGCTAGGTCTATGCGTAGTTTCTATGCACGAGTAGAACACAAAGCAGTTGTGGGCGTCGATATTGTCAATTTACTTGCCGTTACTAGTCTTATCTTGATTCGGCGGCATCGTGGGATGAAGCGGCCCGGACCGACCTTACACGTACTCTTACGTGAGACTGGTTCCACCGACTGACATGCACTAGTTGCATAAGGTGGCTAGCGGGTGTCTGTCTCTCCCACTTTAGTCGGATCGGATTCGATGAAAAGGGTCCTTATGAAGGGTAAATAGAAATTGGCATATCACGTTGTGGTTTTCGCGTAGGTAAGAAACGTTCTTGCTAGAAACCTATAGCAGCCACGTAAAAACTTGCAACAACAATTAGAGGACGTCTAACTTGTTTTTGCAGCATATGCCTTGTGATGTGATATGGCCAAAAGGATGTGATGAATGATATATGTGATGTATGAGATTGATCATGTTCTTGTAATAGGAATCACGACTTGCATGTCGATGAGTATGACAACCGGCAGGAGCCATAGGAGTTGTCTTAATTTATTTATGACCTGCGTGTCAACATAAACGTCATGTAATTACTTTACTTTATTGCTAAAGCGTTAGCCATAGTAGTAGAAGTAATAGATGACGAGACAACTTCAAGAAGACACGATGATGGAGATCATGATGATGGAGATCATGGTGTCATGCCGGTGACAACGATGATCATGGAGCCCCGAAGATGGAGATCAAAAGGAGCAAAATGATATTGGCCATATCATGTCACTATTTGATTGCATGTGATGTTTATCATGTTTTACATCTTATTTGCTTAGAACGACGGTAGCTTAAATAAGATGATCCCTCACTAAAATTTCAAGAAAAGTGTTCCCCCTAACTGTGCACCGTTGCGAAGGTTCGTTGTTTCGAAGCACCACGTGATGATCGGGTGTGATAGATTCTAACGTTCGAATACAACGGGTGTTGACGAGCCTAGCATGTACAGACATGGCCTCGGGACACATGCGAAACACTTAGGTTGACTTGACGAGCCTAGCATGTACAGACATGGCCTCGGAACACGGAAGACCGAAAGGTCGAACATGAGTCGTATAGAAGATACGATCAACATGAGATGTTCACCGTTGATGACTAGTCCGTCTCACGTGATGATCGGACACGGCCTAGTCGATTCGGATCATGTTTCACTTAGATGACTAGAGGGATGTCTATCTGAGTGGGAGTTCATTAAATAATTTGATTAGATGAACTCAATTATCATGAACATAGTCTAAATTGTCTTTGCAAATATGTTGTAGATAAATAGCTCACGTTGTAGCTCCCTGTTTCAATACGTTCCTAGAGAAAGATTAAGTTGAAAGATATTGTAAGCAATGATGCGGACTAGGTCCGTAGTCCGAGGAGTGTCCTCACTGCTACACAGAAGGCTTACGTCTTTGATGCACCGCTCGATGTGCAAACCCCTACAACGTCGTCTGTGGATGTTGTGAACACCTGACAGACACATCCTGATGACTACTTGATAGTTTAGTGCACCATACTTTACGGCTTAGAATCGGGATTCCAATGACGTTTTGAACGCCATAGAACATATGAGATGTTCCAAGAGCTGAAATTGGGATTTCAGGCTCATGCCCGTGTTGAGAGGTGTGAGACCTCTGACAAGTTCTTTTGCCAACAAGATGGAGGAGAATAGCTCAGCTAGTGAGCATGTGCTCAGAATGTCTGGGTGCTACAATCACTTAAATCAAGTGGGAGTTAAACTTCCAGATAAGATAGTGATTGATAGAGTTCTCTAGCCACTATCACTAAGCTACTAGATCTTCGTGATGAACTATGACATGCAAGGGATGGAGTTGATCCCGGAGCTGTTCGCGGTGCTTAAGACCGCAAAAGGTAGAAATCAAGAAGGAGCATCAAGTGTTGATGGTTTAACAAGACCACTGGTTTCAAGAAGGGCAAGGGCTAGAAGGGAAACTTCATGGATGGCAAACCAGTTGCCGCTCCAGTGAAGGAACCCAAGGTTGAACCCAAACCCGAGACTAAGTGCTTCTATTGTAAGGGGAACGGTCACTGGTAGCGGAATTACCCCAAATGCATGGTAGATAAGAAGGCTGGCAACTTCAACAAAGTATATACGTGTTATTAATGTGTACCTCACTAGTACTCCTGGTAGCACCTGGGTATTGGATACCGGTTCAGTTGCTATTATTGGTGACTTGAAGCAAAAGCTACGGACTAAACGGAGACTGGCTAAGGGCGAGGTGACGATGTGTGTTGGAAGTGTTTCCAAAGTTGATGAGATCACCATCGCACGCTCCATCTGCCTTCGGGATTAGTATTGAACCTAGATAAATGTTATCAGGTGTCTACGTTGAGCATGAATATGATTAGATCATGTTCATTGCAATACGGTTATTCATTTAAGTTAGAGAATAATGGTTATTCTGTTTACATGAATAATACCTTTCATGGTCATGCACCCTATGTGAATGGTTCATTGAATCTCGGTCGTGGTAATACACATGTTCACGCCAAAAGATGTAGAGTTAATAATGATAGTACCACTTTCTCGTGGCACTGCCGCTTAGGTCATATTGGCGTAAGATGCATGAAGAAACTCCATGTCGATGGATGTTTGGAGTCACTTGATTTTGAATCGCTTGACACATGCGAGCCATGCCTCATGGGCAGGATGACTAAGACCCCGTTTTCAGGTACAATGAAACGGGCAAGTGACTTGTTGGAAATCATGCATGCTGATGCGTGTGATCCAATGAGAATTGAAGCGTGCGGTGGATATCGCTATTTTCTCATCTTCACTGACGATTTGGGTAGATATAGGTATATCTACTTAATGAAGCACAAGTCTGAAACGTTTGAAAAGTTCAAGCGATTTCAGAGTGAAGTTAAGAATCATCATAACAATAAGATCATGTTCCTACGATCTGATCAAAAGGGGATTTTCTGAGTTATGAGTTTGGCAATCACTTAAGACATTGTGGAATTGTTTCACAGTTGAAGCCACCTGGAACACCACAAGGTAATGGTGTGTCCGGACGTCGTAATCGAACCTATGAGATATGGTGCGATCTATGATGTCTCTTACCAATCTACCGTTTTCATTTTGAGGTTATGCGTTAGAGACAGCTGCATTCACTTTAGATAGGACACCATCTAAGTCCGTTGAGACGACGTCGTATGAACATTGGTTTGGCAAGAAACCAAAGTTGTCGTTTCTTAATGTTTGGGGCTGCGATGCTTAAGGCTTCAGCCGGAGAAGCTCGAACCCAAAGCGGACAAACACATCTTCATAGGATACCCAAAGGTGACAGTTGGGTATACCTTCTATCTCAGATCCGAGGGCAAATTGTTTGTCGCTAAGAACGGGTCCTTTCTCGAGAAGGAGTTTCTCTCGAAAGAATTGAGTGGGAGGAAGATAGAACTTGATGAGGTTGTCGAACCTTTACTTCAACCAGAGAGTGATGCAACACAGAAAGATGTTTTCTGTGGCGCCTACGTCTGTTGAATAGGAAGTTAATGATAGTGATCATGAAGCTTCGGATCAAGTTGCTATCGAACCTCGTAGGTCGACAAGGATATGTACTACTCCTAAGTGGTACGGTAATCCTGTCTTAGATATCATGTTGTTAGACAACAATGAACCTACGAGCTATGGAGAAGCGATGGTGGGCCCGTATTCCGACAAATGGTTAGAAGCCATGAAATCCGAGATAGGATCCATATATCAGAACAAAGTATGGACTTTGGTGGACTTGCCCGATGATCGGCAAGCCATTGAGATAAATGGATCTTTAAGAAGAAGACGGACGTGGGCGGTAATGTTACCGTCTATGAAGCTCGACTTGTGGGAAAGAGTCTTTTCACAAGTTCAAGGAGTTGACTACGATGAGAATTTCTCACCCGTAGCGATGCTTAAGTCCGTCGGAATCATGTTAGCATTAGCTGTATTTTTCGATTATGAAATCTTACAGATGGATGTCAAAACAAGTTTTCTTACCAAGTTTTCGTAAGAAAAGTTGTATGTGATACAATAAAAGGTTTTGTCGATCCTAAGGATGCTAAAAGGTATGCTGGCTCCAGCAATCCTTCTATGGACTAGAGCAAGCATCTCGGAATCGGAATATATGTTTTGATGGAGTGATCAAAGCTTTTAGGTTTATACAATGTTTGCTAGAAACTTGTATTTACAAGAAAGTGAGTGGGAGCACTACAACATTTCTGATAAGTATATGTGGATGACATATTGTTGATCCGAAATAATGTAGAATTTCTGGAAAGCATAAACGGTTGTTTGAAGAGTGTTTTTCAAAGGAAGACCTGGATAAAGCTGCTTACATATTGGGCATCAAGATCTATAGAGATAGATCAAGACGCCTGATGATACTTTCAAAGAACGCACACCTTGACATGTTTTTGAAGGAGTTCAAAATAGATCAGTCAAAGAAGGGGTTCTTACCTGAGTTGTAAGGTGTGAAGTTGAGTAAGACTCAAAGCTTGACCACGGCAGAAGAAAGAGGAAGGACGAAGGTCGTCCCCTATGCTCTTGTCATAGGCCCTATACGGTATGCCATGCTGAGTACCGCACCTGATGTGTGCCTTGCCACATGTCTGGCAAGAGGGTACAAAGGTGATCTAGGACTGGATCACCAGATAGCGGTCAAAATTATCCTTAGAGGAATAAGGAAATGTTTCTCGGTTATGGAGGTGATAAAGAGTTCGACGTAAAGAGTTACGTCGATGCAAGCTTAACACCTATCCGGATAGCTCTGAGTAGAGATACCGGATACGTATAATGGAGCAACAATTTGGAATAGCTCCAAGTGGAACGTGGTAGCAGCATCTACGATATGACATAAAGTTTTGCGAAATACATAGGGATCTGAATATGGCAAGACCCGTTGACTACAACCTCTCTCACAAGCATAACATGATCAAACCCAGAACTCTTGAGTGTTTATCACATAGTGATGTGAACTAGATCATTGAGTCTAGTAGACTCTTGGATGTTGGTCACATGGCGATGTGACCTGTGAGTGTTAATCACATGGCGATGTGAACTAGATTATTGACTCTAGTGCAAGTGGGAGACTGTTGGAAATATGCCCTAGAGGCAATAATAAATTGGTTATTATTATATTTCCTTGTTCATGATAATCGTTTATTATCCATGCTAGAATTGTATTGATAGGAAACTCAGATACATGTGTGGATACATAGACAACACCATGTCCCTAGTAAGCCTCTAGTTGACTAGCTCGTTGATCAATAGATGGTTACGGTTTCCTGACCATGGACATTGGATGTCGTTGATAACGGGATCACATCATTAGGAGAATGATGTGATGGACAAGACCCAATCCTAAGCCTAGCACAAAGATCGTGTAGTTCGTATGCTAAAGCTTTTCTAATGTCAAGTATCATTTCCTTAGACCATGAGATTGTGCAACTCCCGGATACCGTAGGAATGCTTTGGGTGTACCAAACGTCACAACGTAACTGGGTGGCTATAAAGGTTCACTACAGGTATCTCCGAAAGTGTCTGTTGGGTTGGCACGAATCGAGACTGGGATTTGTCACTCCGTGTAAACGGAGAGGTATCTCTGGGCCCACTCGGTAGGACATCATCATAATGTGCACAATGTGATCAAGGAGTTGATCACGGGATGATGTGTTACGGAACGAGTAAAGAGACTTGCCGGTAACGAGATTGAACAAGGTATCGGGATACCGACGATCGAATCTCGGGCAAGTATCGTACCGATGGACAAAGGGAATTGTATACGGGATTGATTGAATCCTTGACATCGTGGTTCATCCGATGAGATCATCGTGGAGCATGTGGGAGCCAACATGGGTATCCAGATCCCGCTGTTGGTTATTGACCGGAGAGTTGTCTCGGCCATGTCTGCATGACTCCCGAACCCGTAGGGTCTACACACTTAAGGTTCGATGACGCTAGGGTTATAGGGAAAGTATGTACGTGGTCACTGAATGTTGTTCGGAGTCCCGGATGAGATCCCGGACGTCACGAGGAGTTTCGGAATGGTCCGGAGGTAAAGATTTATATATGGGAAGTCATCATACGGTCACCAGAATAATTTCGGGGGTTACTGGTATTGTACCGGGACCACTGGAGGGTTCCGGGGGTCCACCGGGAGGGTCCACCTGCCCCGGAGGGCCCTGTGGGCTGTGTGTGGAGAGGGACCAGCCCCTTAGTGGGCTGGGCGCCTCCCCCCTAGGGCCCATGCGCCTAGGGTTTGGGGAACCCTAAAAGGGGGGGCGCCCCCCTTGCCTTGGGGGCAAGGCAATCCCCCTGGCCGCCGCCCCATCCTCAGATTGGATCTGAGGGGGCCGGCCCCCCTCTCCCTTGCCCCTATATATATGTGGGGGGTGGGAGGGCAGCCGCACCCAAGTTCTGGCGCAGCCCTTCCCCTCTCCCAAGTCCTCCTCTTCTCCCGCGGTGCTTGGCGAAGCCCTGCAGGATTGCCACGCTCCTCCTTCACCACCATGCCGCCATGCTGCTGCTGGATGGAGTCTTCCCCAACCTCCCCTTCTCCCCTTGCTGGATCAAGGCGTAGGAGACGTCACCGGGCTGCACGTGTGTTGAACGCGGAGGCGCCGTGGTTCGGCGCTTAGATCGGAATCAACCGCGATCTGAATCGCTACGAGTACGACTCCTTCATCCGCATTCTTGCAACGCTTCCGCTTAGCGATCTACAAGGGTATGTAGATGCACTCCCCTTCCCCTCGTTGCTAGATTACTCCATAGATTGATCTTGGTGATGCGTAGAAAATTTTAAATTTCTGCTACGATCCCCAACAGTTTTAGCTTTCTCTACTGAGGTGCTTAGCCCAGCAGAACTGGGGAACAATCGCAGTAGTTCTCCCAGTGCTACCTTAGCCGATATAGCGGAACGTAAGGTGCCAAAACATGGGAGCCGGGCAAACCCAACTATTTACCAAAGACATGATTCGGAGCTGATGCATATATTGCTATAAGTTCGGGGTGTCGCACTGTCGAAAGTGTTCAGACTTCTCACGCCGTATTGTGGGGTATGCTTAAGCCCCTAGCGTATTGGCCATACCAGAGTGTACGGGTGCTGGATGTCACGAATGAACATATATATATATATATATATATATATATATATATATATATATATATATATATATATATAAGAAGAATGCAATAATAGTCTTAATGCTATGCATTGTTTATTCAAAAAGGTGCGTTAAAGCAGAATGATACATGCAGTGCAATAAGCAAAAAGTAGGACTATGTCCACTCCAAGGGCGAGCTGAAGAATAGTATTAAGGCGAGTATTACACTCGTTGTCGTAATCCACCTGGTAGTTCCGTGGTGTGACGTAGCTTTCTGCCTTCTTGGTTGCTGCATCATATGTTCGACAATCATGCTGCCGGACCGGGTTTCCAGAGATTAAAGTCTTGAAAAGAAAAAAATAACAAAGCGGGAAGCCCCTAGTGCGGTTTAAGCCGCGTCTTGGGGCGTGTCGTAGTCGTGCCCCCTTCCCCGCCTGTGCCCATGGTATTTTTAATGCGTACTTATGTACGCGTGGCACGGGTTTCCCCGTTTGGCTGGGACCGGGGTGGGGGCCGCATTGCTATGCGAGCTCGGAACGTGCCAGGCGGTCCAGTTGTCGATTACTTCGGGTGCGCTTGAAGTTGTCTGGGTCATTAATCGCCGAACTAGTGGGTTGCCTTAAGAGGCTGCTTTGTGCTTCTGCTGCGAGGGCGGCAGTGTGCTCCTCCGTTCGGAGAGAGCGCTCTATGTTTCCATTAACTGTAATGACCCCCCGAGGTCCTGGCATCTTGAGCTTGAGGTATGCATAATGTGGTACCGCATTGAATCTCGCAAATGCGGTTCGCCCGAGTAGTGCATGATAACCACTGCGGAACGGGACTATATCGAAGATTAACTCTTCGCTTCGGAAGTTATCCGGGGATCCGAAGACCACTTCCAGTGTGACTGAGCCTGTGTAATGGGCCTCTACATCTGGTATGACGCCTTTAAAGGTCATTTTTGTGGGTTTGATCCTTGAGGGGTCTATACCCTTTTTGCGCACTGTGTCCTGGTAAAGCAGGTTCAGGCTACTGCCGCCATCTATAAGGACTCGAGTGAGGTGAAATCCGTTAATGATTGGGTCTAGTACCAGTGCGGCGAATCCGCCATGACAGATACTAGTGGGGTGGTCCCTGTGATCGAAGGTGATCGGACAGGAGGACCATGGGTTGAACTTTGGGGCGATTGGCTCCAACGCATATACGTCCCTGAGCGCACGCTTCCGCTCCCTCTTGGGGATGTGGGTTGCGTATATCATGTTCACCGTCCACACTTGTGGGGGGAACCTCTTCTGTCCTCCGGTGTTCGGCTGTCGGGGCTCTTCCTCGTCATCGCTATGTGGCCCCTTATCTTTGTTTTCGGCGTTTAACTTGCCGGCCTGCTTGAATACCCAACAATCCCTATTGGTGTGGTTGGCTGGCTTGTTGGGGGTGCCGTGTACTTGACACGAGCGATTGAGTATACAGTCCAAACTGGATGGGCCCGGAGTGCTTCTTTTAAATGGCTTTTTCCGCTGACCGGGTTTAGAGCCTTTGAATCCGGCCTTGACTGTCATATCCTCGGTATTGTCACTATTAATGCGGCGCTTATGTTTGTTGCGACGTGACCTGCCATTGCCGTCCTTGGTATCCGAAGTACCATGGTTCTTTGATATGTTATTGCTGCGAGCCAGCCAGCTGTCTTCTCCCGCACAAAAGCGGGTCATGAGTGTCGTGAGGGCTGCCATAGAATTCAGCTTTTCCCGACCAAGGTGCCGGGCTAGCCACTCGTCGCGGATGTTGTGTTTAAAGGCTGCTAGGGCCTCTGCATTCGGACAGTCGACGATTTGATTTTTCTTTGTTAGGAACCGTGTCCAGAATTGCCTGGCCGATTCCTCTGGCTGCTGAATTATATGGCTCAGGTCATCGGCGTCTGGTGATCGCACATAAGTGCCCTGAAAGTTGTCTTGGAATGCGGCTTCCAGATCTTCCCAACAACCAATGGACTCTGCTGGCAAGCTGTTGAGCCAATGCCGAGCTGGTCCTTTAAGTTTGAGTGGGAGGTATTTGATTGCGTGTAGGTCATCACCGCGGGCCATGTGGATGTGTAGGAGGAAATCCTCGATCCATACCGCACGATCTTTCGTGCCGTCGTATGATTCTATGTTTACGGGTTTGAAACCCTCTGGGATTTGATGATGCATTACTTCATCTGTGAAGCATAAGGGGTGTGCGCAACCTCTGTACTGGGCTATATCGCGACGCAGCTCCAATGAGTCTTGCCCACTGTGTTCGGCCCGGCCGGATTTACTTTTACTGTATCCAACGTGGTGTTTATCGTCTCATATAGTGGCGCGCCCTCGTGATCCGTAATCAATCTTGCATGTTTTACTTTGTCCTCCAATACGTCTCGCAGGTCTGACGTGTTTCCCCATGCCTTTTTATTTGAATGGCGTCGGGGTGCAGGCTGAGCTTTTGGCTGGAATGCCTCTCTATCGCGGCCAGGAGGTGGCCGATCAGCCGCGTCATATGCTTCTTCCTCCAGTCGGGGTAGCAACCTGCATTTTGGGTAACTCTTGGAGGGGCGTTCGAGTTTATATTCCTCGGCCGCGAGGACTTCAGTCCATCTGTTAGCTAGCAGATCTTGATCAACTTGAAGCTGCTGCTTTTTCTTAAGGCTATTTGCCATGGCTATAAGCCGGCGCTTGAAGCGCTCTTGTTCGACGGGATCCTCTGGCACGACGAATTCATCATCGTTGAGGCTTGCCTCGTCTTCGGAGGGGGGCATGTAATTATCATCCTCCGCCTCTCCATCTGCCACTCTCTCTGGAGGGCAGGCCTCTCCATCCTCCTGTCCTAGATCGTGTTGGAGGGGATTGTTGCCATCTCTGGCACTATCCGGAGTGTTATTATCTGATGTGCTGGTATCACCACTTTTGCTTTGGCGGGACATAGAGCGGCGCCGCTGACGTTGGCGCTTGGGTTGCTTTGCGGATGGTTCAGAGTTTGGAGGAGAGTCCGGCAATGTGGAGTCACGGGCCTCGCGAAGGATAAGGTTGGTGTTCGGCTCGATCGCCGTTGAGGCTGCAGCCTCTGCGGCGGGGTCTAGCCACCGGCCCTCGGTCGGCGCAGTTGGCTCCGAATTAAAGGTCGGAGCGGATGCGGGTGCGGCCTCCAGGGCACTGTTCGACGGCAGAGCTAAATCATGCCCATCGTGACAGTGCGGCCCACTCGGCAGGGGCTCGAATCCATCAAAGATTAAGTCTCCGCGGATATCGGTCGTGTAGATTAAGATTCCAAACCTGACCTAATGGCCAGGGGCGTAGCTTTCAATCTGCTCCAGATGGACAAGCGAATTGGCCCGCAGTGCAAAGCCGCCGAATACAAAAATCTGTCCGAGGAGAAAAGTCTCACCCGAGAATGCATCGCTAACGATGATCGAAGAAGCCATCAAGCCTAATGATGACGACACAGAGGAACTCTCAATGAAAGCACCAATGTCGGTGTCAAAACTGGAGGATCTCGGGTAGGGGGTCCCGAACTGTGCATCTAGGCGGATGGTAACAGGAGGCAGGGGACACGATGTTTTACCCAGGTTCGGGCCCTCTTGATGGAGGTAAAACCCTACGTCCTGCTTGATTTATTCTTGATGATATGGGTATTACAAGAGTTGATCTACCACGAGATCGGAGAGGCTAAACCCTAGAAGCTAGCCTATGGTATGATTGTTGTTGTCCTACGGACTAAACCCTCTGGTTTATATAGACACCGGAGAGGGTTAGGGTTACACAAGGTCGGTTACAAAGGAGGAAATATCCATATCCGTATTGCCTAGCTTGCCTTCCACGCCAAGTAGAGTCCCATCCGGACACGAGACGAAGTCTTCAATTTAGTATCTTCATAGTCCAATAGTCCGGCCGAAGGATAGACTCCGGCTGTCCGGAGACCCCCTAATCTCGGACTCCCTCAGGCCCTGTAGTTTTATAGGGACACCCTTCAATCAAAGAGAAAAACTCAATCCGCTCCATCCAAAGATTTGGGCTACCCAAGCAGCCGAGCAGAGCAGCAGCACGCCGGCAATGGGTTTGATCGTCGGTCGCCGTGGCCCAAGGGCATCCTCAAGGTGGTTGTCACGGATGCCAAGCAAGAGCGGCAGAGGTTGTGCCTAAGGGACGACCCCTCATGACGAGGCACAGAACCCGATCTTGGCGCTCGGCCCGGAGGTGGTGCCCTCTGCGAGGCCGGCCGCACGTCAAGGCAGTGTTGCATGTCGCCATGGCCCGCCTTGAGGATGAGTTCTGCCAGTTGCTGATCCCATTCCCGGGATGCATCGCTCGCCACCGAGTCATGTACGCGTAACTCCTCCGCCGCCTCTTGCTCCTTGGTGGATCGACAATGCCCTCCTCGGTGGCTGCTGTGCACGATGGGGCTGGGTTGGCGGTGTTGGATCCTGGATCCAGTCTATGACGACCGAGGGGTAGCACGGCGGCGGGACCTCAGGGATGTCCATGGTGGCCGCACCTGCAGAAGAAGAGAGGGAAGGGAAGAGGAGAGATGGGTGAAGAAAGAGTAGAGGTGGAGTCGGGTGGCACAGCGGCGCATGGTTGCCCTAGCATCTCACCGCTCGGAACAACAGCTCACTCACCGAAGTCGAAGTAACAGCTGCCACGGGAGATGGCCGACGCGTTTTCGCCAGATCCAGTGTTCGGCGGAGGTGGTGGAGGACCTATGTGGCCGGATACGACCCGTGGAAGGAGGGGTTGCGACGTAAGTGTGTGGACAGGCCTGCCGATGGTGGGGCCATTGTTGGGGCTGGCCTGCACGCACGCGGTGGGTTTGGGGCAAACTTAGCCAAACGGCCCGGCCTAGGCATGCCGACACGAGAGCCCACGTGCCCAGCCCGTCACGGGCTGGCCCGGCACATGCCCAATTAGGGTCGTGCCTAGCTGGCTAGGTAGGCACGTGTGCCGGCCCGGCACGGGACGTGTAACCGTCTGGCAGTCTCGGGACTAGCTGGCGTGGCGATCTAAAGAGCCGTCGTGGGAGGGACCGGGAGGAGTGGCCCACGAAAGATACGTGCGCACAAGAGAGACGTGCCTACTGGCACAAGCCACGAGGGAGACGTGCCTCGATGTGCCTCCTGCACGGGCACATGAGACTTTTTTTCGAACCAAGAGCGCACGATATGTCGTGTTCCACTTGCTCCATCTATTACTCTTTTTTTCAGAAACGCCTTGATCTATTACTCGAGACGTCGTGCCGGATGAGCCGCCGTGCTGGCTGATACGTCTTCAACGTATCTATAATTTATTATTGTTCCATGCTATTATATTATCTGTTTTGGATGTTAATGGCTTTATTTTACACGTCTATATTATTTTTTGGACTAACCTATTAACCCAAGGCCTAGTGCAAATTGCTATTTTTGCCTATTTCAGTGTTTCACAGAAAAGGAATATCAAACGGAGTCCAAACGGAATGAAACCTTCGGGAGCGTGATTTTTGGAACAAACGTGATCCAGAGGACTTGGAGTGGACGTCAAGCAACGGACGAGGAGTCCATGAGGCAGGGGGCGCGCCTACCCCCTGGGCGCGCCCTCCCCCCCCGTGGGCCCCTCCTGGCTCAACCGACCTACTTCTTCCTCATATATATGTTCACATACCCCAAAAACATCCAGGAGCACCACGAAACCCAATCTCCACCGCCGCAACCTTCTGTACCCAAGAGATCCCATCTTGGGGCCTTTTCGGAGCTCCGCCGGAGGGGGCATTGATCACGGAGGGCCTCTACATCAACTCCATGGCCCCTTCGATGATGTGTGAGTAGTTTACTTCAGACCTTCGGGTCCATAGTTAGTAGCTAGATGGCTTCTTCTCTCTCTTTGAATCTCAATACGAAGTTCTCCTCGATCTTCTTGGAGATCTATTCGATGTAACACTTTTTGCGGTGTGTTTGTCGAGATCCAATGAATTGTGGGTTTATGATCAAGTCTATATATGAACAATATTTGATTCTTCTCTGAAATCTTTTATGCATGATTGGTTATCTTTGCAAGTCTCTTCAAATTATCAGTTTGGTTTGGCCTACTAGATTGATCTTTCTTGCAATGGCAGAAGTGCTTAGCTTTGGGTTCAATCTTGCGTTGCTCGATCCCAGTGACGGAAAGGGAAACGACATGTATTGTATTGTTGCCATCGAGGATAAAAAGATGGGGTTTATTTCATATTGCTTGAGTTTATCCCTCTACATCATGTCATCTTACCTAAGGTGTTACTCTGTTCTTATGAACTTAATACTCTAGATGCATGATGGATAGCGGTCGATGTATGGAGTAATAGTAGTAGATGCAGGCCGGAGTCAGTCTACATGTCACGGACGTGATGCCTATATACATGATCATGCCTAGATATTCTCATAATTATTCACTTTTCTATCAATTGCTCGACAGTAATTCGTTCACCCACCGTAATACTTATTTTATCTTGAGAGAAGCCACTAGTGAAACCTATGGCCCCCGGATCTATTTTCCATCATATAAGTTCCCAATCTATTTTACTTTGAAATCTTTACTTTCAATCTATATCATAAAAATACCAAAAATATTTATCTTATCATTATTATCTCTATCAGATCTCACTCTCATAAGTGACCATGAAGGGGTTGACAACCCCTTTATCATGTTGGTTGCGAGGTTCTTATTTGTTTGTGTAGGTACGAGGGACTGCGTGTGGCCTCCTACTGGATTGGTACCTTGGTTCTCAAAAACTGAGGGAAATACTTATGGTACTTTGCTGCATCACCCTTTCCTCTCAAGGGAAAACCAACGCAGTGCTCAAGAGGTAGCAAGAAGGATTTCTGGCGCCGTTGCCGGGGAGGTCTACGCACAAGTCAAGACATACCAATTACCTCACAAGCTCTTATCCCTCACATTACATTATTTGCCATTTTCCTCTCGTTTTCCTCTCCCCCACTTCACCCTTGTTGTTTTATTCGCCCTTCTTTTGTTCGTCTTTCCATTTGCTTTGCTGTCTTACTTGGCTCATTTGCTCGTTTGGTTGGAATAGTTGTTTATTTATTGCTAAATTGAGAACCTAAGTCTATGGATCCTCATCGGCTTGCTAATCTTCTTAATAGATCCAATTATGATGAACCAATTCCTAGTGAGTTTTGTGCACTAGATTATCTTTATGATGTTTTGCTTGAAATTCGTGAATTTGAAAATTGTGATGAAGGACTTTATGGAGTGATTCACGATGGATCTTTTAATGGAAAGCATGATTGCAATGATGATAGTACAAATTATATTAATGTAAATTGTGCTTATAATATGCAAAACCCTAAGCTTGGGGATGCTAGTTTTGCTATGTTTACTACTTGTTGCAATGATCATGATTGGGGTGATTCTTCTTATGATCTTGAAAATTTATTTAAGCCCCATGATGAATATGAGATTGATAATAGTGTTTGCAATATTATTTAAAGTGGGTTTGTAAGAGTGTCAACTTTAGATCCCACATATTTAGAGAATGTTCAATCTTATGAAATTTTTGATAAAAGTGGGTTTGGAGAGGTCATGACTTTAGTTAATGTTAATCCCACTATTTTGGAAGAGTGTCAACTTTGCATGCATGTGGACCATGTTGAGAATATTTTATATGATAGCTATATTGTTGAATTTTATTATGATCCCACATGTAATTATTATGAGAGAGGAAAATATGATTGTAGAAATTTTCATGTTACTAAATTACCTCTCGTTATGTTGAGATTGCTATTGTTTCTTTCCGCTTCCTTGCATATGCTAGTTTTTGCTTGCCTGATAATTTGTTTGCCTATAATATGCCTATGCATAGGAAGTATGTTAGACTTAGATGTGTTTGTCACGTGTTTTATGATGCTCTCTTTGTGCTTCAATTCTTGTCTTTCATGTGAGCATCGTTGAAATCTTTTTCCTAGCTAAAAGGCTTTAAAGAAAAGCGCTTGTTGGGAGATAACCCAATATTTTTCCTTGCTGTTATTCAATAAATAATTCATCTAGCCTCTGTTTAGATGTGGTTTTATGCTTTTAATTAGTGTTTGTGCCAAGTAGAACCTTTGGGAAGACTTGGGGAAAGTCTTTGCGATCTTGCTGTAAAAATAGAAACTTTAGCGCTCACGAGATTTGCTGCCATTTTTTTTACTGGAGAGTGCTATTTAGTTAATTATTTTTGCAGATGATTAATAGATAAATTCGTCACATCCAGAAATTTATTTTATAATTTTTGGGGGTACAGAAGTATTCGAAACTTGCAGATTACTAAAGACTGTTCTGTTTTTGACAGATTCTGTTTTTTGTGTGTTGCTTGCTTATTTTGATGAGTCTATGGCTACTAATAGAGTTTATGAACCATAGAAAAGTTGGAATACAGTAGGTTTAACACCAATATAAATAAAGAATGAGTTCATTACAGTACCTTGACAACCCACAAGTATAGGGGATCGCAACAGTTTTCGAGGGTAGAGTAATCAACCCAAATTTATTGATTCGACAGAAGGGGAGCCAAAGAATATTCTCAAGTAATAGCAGCTGAGTTATCAATTCAACCACACCTGGAAACTTAGTATCTGCAGCAAAGTGTTTAGTAGAAAAGTAATATGATACTACTGGTAACGGTAGCAAAAGTTAACGATAGCAAAAGTAATGTTTTTGGTATTTTGTAGTGATGATAGCAATAGCAACGGAAAAGTAAATAAGAGAAGAACAATATATGGAAAGCTCATAGGCAATGGATCGGTGATGGAGAATTATGCCGGATGCGGTTCATCATGCAACAGTCATAACCTAGGGTGACACAGAACTAGCTCTAGTTCATCCATGTATGTAGGCATGTATTCCGAATATAGTCATACGTGCTTATGGAAAAGAACTTGCATAACATCTTTTGTCCTACCCTCCCGTGGCAGTGGGGTCCTAGCGGAAACTAAGGGATATTAAGGCCTCCTTTTAATAGAGTACCGGACCAAAGCATTAACACATAGTGAATACATGAACTCCTCAAACTACGGTCATCAGCGGTAAGTATCCAGATTATTGTCACTTCGGGGTTAACGGATCATAACACATAATAGGTGACTATAGACTTGCAAGATAGGATCAAGAACTCTCATATATTGATGAAAACATAATAGGTTCAGATCTGAAATCATGGCACTCGGGCCCTAGTGACAACAATTAAGCATAGCAAAGTCATAGCAACATCAATCTCAGAACATAGTGGATACTAGGGATCAAACCCTAACAAAACTAACTCGATTACATGATAGATCTCATCCAACCCATCACCGTCCAGCAAGCCTACGATGGAATTACTCACGCACGGAGTTGAGCATCATGAAATTGGTGATGGAGGATGGTTGATGATGACGATGGCGATGGATTCCCCTCTCCGGAGCCCCGAACGGACTCCAGATCAGCCCTCCCGAGAGGTTTTAGGGATTGCGGGCGGCTCCGTGTCGTAAAACTCGATGAATCCTTCTCTCTGATTTTGTTCTCCCCGAAACCAAATATATAGAGTTGGAGTTGAGGTCGGAGGAGCTCCAGGGGGCCCACGAGGTAGGGGCGCGCCCCCCACCCTTGTGGACAGGTGGTGGGCCCCCTGGTCTTCATCTTTTGCAAGGATTTTTTATTATTTCTGAATAGCTGTTCCATGAAGTTTTAGGTCATTCCGAGAACTTTTGTTTCTGCACATAAATAACACCATAGCAATTCTGCTGAAAACAACGTCAGTCCGGGTTAGTTCCATTCAAATCATGCAAGTTAGAGTCCAAAACAAGGGAAAAAGTGTTTGGAAAAGTAGATACGACGGGGACGTATCAACTCCCCCAAGCTTAAACCTTTGCTTGTCCTCAAGCAATTCAGTTGATAAACTAAAAGTGATAAAGAAAAAATTTTACAAACTCGGTTTGCTCTTGTTGTTATAGATATGTAAAGCCAGCATTCAAGTTTTGAACAAAGATTATGACTAACCACATTCACAATAACGCTTAGGTCTCAAGTTTACTCATATCAATGGCGTAATCAACTAGCGATCAATAATAATAAATCTCGGATGACAACACTTTCTCAAAACAATTATAATATGATATAACACGATGGTATCTCGCTAGCCCTTTCTGAGACCGCGAAACATAAATGTAGAGCACCTTTATAGATCAAGGACTGACTAGACGTTGTAATTCATGGTAAAATAGATCCAGTCAAGTCATACTCAATTTAAACTAATAGTAATGAATGCGAATGATAGCGGTGCTCTCCAACTGGTGCTTTTTAATAAGAAGATGATGACTCAACATGAAAGTAAATAGATAGGCCCTTTGCAGAGGGAAGCATGGATTTGTAGAGGTTCCAGAGCTCGGTTTTGAAATAGAGGTGAATAATATTTTGAGCGGTATACTTTCATTGTCAACATAACAACCAAGAGATGGCAATATCTTCCATGCTACACACATTATAGGCGGTTCCCAAACAGAATGGTAAAGTTTATACTCCCCCTCCACCAACAAGCAGCAATCCATGGCTTGCTCGAAACAACGAGTGCCTCCAACTAACAAGAGTCCCATGGGGAGTTTTGTTTGCAATTATTTTGATTTGATTTGCATAAAGCATGGTACTATGCATCCCGGTGACCAGCCACTTTCTCGTGAGTGAGGAGCAGAGTCCACTCCTATTGAGAATAACCCGCCTAACATGGAATATACGGACATCCCTAGTTGATACATAAGCTATTCGAGCATACAAAACATGATATTTATTTGAAGATTTAGAGTTCTGCACATACAAATTTACTTGGAACGGCAGGTAGATACCGTATATAGGTAGGTATGGTGGACTCATATGGAATAACTTTGGGGTTTATGGAGTTGGATGCACAAGCAGTATTCCCGCTTAGTACAGCTGAAGGCTAGCAAAAGACTGGGAAGCGACCAACTAGAGAGCGACAACAGTCATGAACATGCATTAAAATTAATCAACATCAAATGCAAGCATGAGTAGGATATAATACACCATGAACATAAATATCTTGAAGGCTATGTTGATTTTGTTTCAACTACATGCGTGAACATGCGCCAAGTGAAGTCACTTAAATCATCCAGAGGAGGATACCACCCTATCATACCACATCACAACCATTTTAATAGCATGTTGGCACGCAAGGTAAACCATTATAAGCTCCTAGCCAATCAAGCATGGCACAATAAACTATGATCTCTAGTTGTCATTGCAAACATGTTTATTCATAATGGGATGAATCAGGAACGATGAACTAACCATATTTACAAAAACAAGAGAGGTTGAGTTCATACCAGCTTTTCTCATCTCAGTCAGTCCATCATATATCGTCATAATTGCCTTTCACTTGCACGACCGAATAGTGTGAATAATAATAATAGTGCACGTGCATTGGACTAAGCTGGAATCTGCAAGCATTCAATAAACAGGAGAAGACAAGGCAATATGGGCTCTTTTGTTAGATCAACAATAATGCATATAAGAGCTACTTCAACAATTTAATTATGGTCCTCTCCTATCGACCCCAAAGAAAAGAAAAGAAATAAAACTATTTACACGGGAAAGTTCCCAACAAGTAAAAGAAGAACAGGAAATATTTTTGGGTTTTCTTTTTAATTACTACTACAAGCATGGAAAGTAAACTAATTAAAAGATACAAATATTTTTTTCTTAAGGTTTATTAAACATACAAGAAGAAAGCATAAAAAGGAAATAAACTAGCATGGATGATACAATGAAAAAGTATGAGCACCGGCATCTAGCAATGAGTGTGTGAACATGAATGTAATGTCGGTGGGAAATACGTACTCCCCCAAGCTTAGGCTTTTGGCCTAAGTTGGTGTATGGCCACGGTTGGCCTGGCGGATATCCATAATAATAGTTGGGGTCGTACTAAGAAGAAGAAGATTCTGACTGCCACTAGTTGGCAATCATTTCCGGATCCCAATGGTAATTAGACTGTCGTGAAGGATCAACTTGTGGTTCCGTCTCTGGCTCTGTGGCTGATGTAGGGTTCCGATAGGCGTGAATAGCCTCTAACGGAACAAGGTACTGGCCTGCAGATAAATCAAACAAGGAAGGAGCAGGCAGGGTAATAGTCTTAGGATGATGTTTATCAAAGAACAATTTGTATTTAAGCTCCCCTTCCCTATTCTTAACAATAAAATTGTGTGCCACCATACTCTTATAATCTAAATAAACACGAGGCAGCAATTTTTATTCCTTCTCATAATGCCTAATAGGTATGTTAAAATGTGCAGTTAGGCGTGAAGCATAGATGCCTCCAAAAATGGGCCCCTTTTTACGGTTCAGACTTAACCGTTTAGCAATAATACCGCCCATACTAACAGAGTTATCACCGAATAAACCGTGGAACAAAATAATAATATCAGGAACACAAAGGTTTCCACAGTTTCCGTGACCAATTAAGCAACGACTAGCAAATATTGCAAAGTAGCGTAAAACAGGAAAATGTATGCTAGTGATTCGTGCATCGAAAACCTTCCTCGTTTCCCCTACAGTGATGGTATCAATAAACCCATCCACATCGCCGCGATGTGGTTCCTCCGTTGTGCCCTCGAAAGGGACCCAT